>NC_133325.1:288286393-288453893 GCF_042186555.1 Aquarana catesbeiana
GGCCTCTCTCACCATCCTACCCCAACTATTTCCTTCCCTCCCCCCTCCCCCCCCCCCTCTCATTTTTCCCCCCCTTCTCTCTCTCCACTTCCCTTCCCCCCTCTCCCCTCCCCGCCCTTCCCCCTCTCCCTCCCCCCCTTCCTCCTCCCCTCTCCCTCCCTCCCCCTTCCCCCCCTCCCCCCCCCCCTTTTTCCCTCTCCCCTCCCCTCCCTCCTTCCTTCCCCCTCACCCCCAAAAACCCCCCCTGTCTTCCTCTTTCCTTCCTCCTTCCCCCCCCCCCTTCCCCCTGTTTTCCTCCCTCCCCCCCCCCTTTCCCCCCCCCCCTCTTTTCCTTACTTTCTTCCTTCTTTCTTCTTTGTTTCTTCCCTAACTACTCTATTTCCAGTCCCTTTTCTCTGCACACTGGGTTCCAAACTTATAGCTACCTTATGGGTACTCCTACACCCTACCACGTTCTACCTTGTTTTGTGGTTTAGTGACCCACACACAAATCAACCATTTAAATATTTTACCCACCAGAGGCTGTTCTGTTTTTTCCCCTGTGTTCGTCGCAGGGAGAACTGTATGGGGCCCCACATATCCACAGAGAAAACCTGAACGGGTGAGCCTGTCCTTTCTTATACGCAACTTGTATATTATTGTTTAATGTATTATTTAATGACCTCGCTGCCACCATTACAAAAATGTTATGCAATTGTGAATCTCTGTATACTTATTATCTGTCCTTATGCTACATTATAGACTTTACTCTCCTGAGGAAGCGGTGAATACCGCGAAACCGGTCGAGAATCCAAGTCACTGTTGCAATCTCTGTTATTATTGGATGCAATTCATGTGGTTGTATATATTGCTTTGTTCTGTATTACAACTGTATATGTTATTGTACTTTCGAGATTAATTTATCTTTTTTTAAAAAATGTCTTTCTATTAAAAACCTAGTTTTTATTCTACTATTTTTTCCTTCACCTTTTTGTACCAATATCTTACTACCTCCAGTACCGAAATAGTCCCCTTTGGTTCCCCTATGTGTGGGGGGTTGGGATATTGGCGACAGAAGCAGCGAACTGCGGCTTCCCCTACTCCCTACCTCCTTTTGTTGTACTTTATGTTCCCCTTCATAAACCGCCTACGACTTCGTAGGTCTTACTCGCTTATTCGAACACATTCGTACTTACTGCCTTTCTCCCGTTCCTCATTTGAGCCCAGTCGCAGCTGCGATGTTACGACTCATGACAGCCTTCACTCAGCACCACTGGTATCTTACTGACTAAGAAGTAAGAACCGTACGAATAAGCACAACCACCTTCAAAACAAGTCGCTTATAGCGCAGGGTCTCGAACCTGCGTCCCACCACACCACATTTCTACTAAACCCCTATTTCACCTACTGACCCCCTATACCTCCTACTGAAAACACACACTTCACCTAACTGACCCCCTACACCTCTTATTGGATACCAAGGATCCGAGTCCAGTCGCAACACCGGCTCAATGATTTGGATCCTTAGCATACACAAGCACTCACAAACAGTGTGCTTCTTCCAACCGACCGATCCGAGTCCAGTTATAAAACCGGCTCAAATATTCAGATCCTCAGCATACACAAGCACTCACAAACAGTGTGCTTCTTCCAACCGACTGATCCGAGTCCAGTCGCATAACGGCTCAATGATTCAGGATCCTCAGCATTACAAAACCCCACCATCCCATCCGAGTCCAGTCGTAGCACCGGCTCAATGATTCGGATCCTCGCCAATCCAACTTTCACGGACCGATCCGAGTCCAGCCGCATACTGGCTCAAAGATTCGGATCCTCGGCACTTTCAACCCCTCCAACCAATCCGAGTCAAGTCGTAGCACCGGCTCAGTGATTCGGATCCTTGCCAATCCAACTCTCACCGACAGATCCGAAATCCAGTCGCATACCGGCACGATGATTCAGGATCCTCGGCATTACAAGCCCCACCATCCAATCCGAGTCTAGTCGTAGCATCGGCTCAACAATTCGGATCCTTGCCAACCCTACTTTCCCTGACGATGCGAGTCCAGTCTCACACCCGATCAACGATTCGGATCCTCGCATACAAGCACTCACCAACAGCGTGCTTCTTTCGTCCGACCGATCCGAGTCCAGTCGCAAACCGGCTCAATGATTCGGATCCTAATCATACACAAGCACTCACCAACAGTGTGCTTCTTTCATCCGACTGATCCGAGTCCAGTCGCAATACCGGCTCAATGATTCAGATCCTCAGCATACACAAGCACTCACCAACAGTGTGCTTCTTCCATCCGACCGATCCAAGTCCAGTCGCATACCGGCTCAATGATTCGGATCTCTTTCTCACACAACTCACACCATCTATTTTGTACCAATGCTGCGCATGGTTATTCCTACATAATCAAATTTCTGCTAAAAAACTTTCTTTTCGCCTATCAAAGGCTTTGCAATCGATGCAAACGTTACGAAATGGCTTCATACAGCCACTCATCTCCAGTAGCAACACAGCTACTCAATTGTATTCTCTATCCCTTTCCCCTTTAGGTCAGTTAGAGTTAGACTACCAGTTGGTCCACCCTGCACCAGGTTTGGACAATATCTCCCAAAAAAGAAAAAAAAATTTTTTTTTTTTTTTGAGGGCCTGCACCTTCACCAGGGGGCCAGCTGCCCCAAACAGCTCTTTGCAATCCCCCTTGTCAAACCAAAATTCCCATGTCACCGTACTACAGGTTTCCAGTCGACTCAATCCTCAACCTCAACCAAAAAATGTTTTCACTGCTAGGGCATCAAGTCAGGTGTATAGTTCAAAGGAATCCCCCCCCTTGCTTTTCTCTTGAACACTTTTCACTACATGTTTTACGTCACATACACGATTTGACTTGCTGCCAAGGCGTTAGTAACTGTCACATACTTCTGTGCACTTCACTCTGTTTTCGAAGAGCGATCCGAGATCCTTCACCACGCAAACAAGGTCGCCTAACGTCCAGCTTGCTGGCAGTGCAAGCGTTAGCAGACCGAACATACGACAATTAACTACACAACGCAACATTCTTCCTTAGAATATCAGACTGCAAAATATTCGTCCCTGTCCGCCCGGGGGGCTCTGGTTCAGTAGTCTGTGCCGAGCACAGGCGACACCCGAGCTAGCGGTTACCTAGCCAGTCACCTCCTGGCTCACCTTGGTTGTCACGCATTCTTTCGAGTTTTCTAAAAATACACTTAACAGCGCTCGTACGCAATCGACTGTCGCTATGGCTATCCTTCCTTGTCCTGTTCTTCTCGTTTTCCTACTGCCTCTCCATCTACCCAAACGCATCTATCCCCTCCTACCTTTGCAACTTGCCTTAGACACATGCATTGCCCTTCCTTGCTTTTGCCGACGCCACGTCGCAGGCCGACAGCGATAACTTCGCCTCCGCCCGGCCGTCACCCTTTGTGGGCACAGCAAGCGACGGCTCACAGTCTCACAGAGCTTGGACCATATATAAAAAGAAAAAAAAAAAAAATAGATATATATCTATATCTATATCTATATCTCTATATCTCTATCTCGCCACAGGCAGCCCTACCAGGCACCCAGGCATCACGGCAGTATTTTCTTAGCGACTATTCAGCTGCACTCCTTGATGACCACACTGTCAACGGGTACTCATTCCATGACTGTCACCACTCATTTAAAAAAAAAAAAACAGCAGCCAGACTCGAGGTGACCCTTATCTCACACCTCCTAGTGTTTCTCTCCCAGGTACAAGACCCTGACTATATCCTTAAATTAGAGGTGCCAGCAATAATGGATCTGCCCAGAAGGAATGTATTTCTCATCAACTGGAATGGTATGTCAATGTTCATTCCGTTAGCATCTCCCTCTTCGTCTCAGGTAGTCACAGATGCCGCAGCCTCCACAGGTCCTCGCATCAATTTTTGGCCATCTTTGGGTCGCAGGACCATGGTCATCGGAAATCCTCTTGATTCCCGGCTTCAGTTAGTCCTTCTCTTTGTTCGAACTCTACCTCATTATTGCAGCAGCTCATGTCTGGCTCAGTATCTGGGCAGCACAAACACTGTCGTTTGCCACAGACAACTAAGCCACAGCTAGTATCATAAATAAAAGCAGGTTCAACTCGCTGGCCATCATGGCCTTCCCCAGCAGGCTGGTGCAACTATCCCCACAGCACCAAATAATGTTCACTGCATCTACATCCCAGGCAACTGCAATACTCTGGCCGACGCACTACCCGTTTTAACTTTACGTCGTTCTTTTCGCAGGGATCTGGAACCGACCCGACCATGTATTATGCCACATTGGTCGTAGCTAACCTCGGATTAAAACAACACCTTCATAATGCTACCTGCATTGTTAATCTATCATTTTCTCACAACACCCTGAAGGCCTACCGTACTGCCTGGAAAATCTATGACAGGTTCCTAGCCTCAAACCCTAGGGCAGTATCAGGAGATCAGGAGGAAATGGTACTGTTTAAAGTTTTTGTATACTATTATTATCTTGATAGGCATTCATCTCTCAATGAAGTGGAGGGGGTCACCTGTCCAAGAGCCCCCCCCCCCCTATAATGTTAGAAATGGCCCATGAGAGTGGGTGGGGGAGGGGGAATCTGATAGGTGTACCTTATACTTTGGTGTTTAAAAATTCCCATTACTAAATGTTATCTTGATGTTGGCCAAGAATGTTTGTGTCTAATCTGCTTTCCATGTTTTTTGTTGTGCAAAAAGACTAATTTTTTTTTTTTTTTTTCCTCCACAGTTTCCTTCCACGCCACAGGAATGGCAGACTGTGGCCTCCCACTTTGCCCAGCGATGGGACTTTCCTAACTGCGGAGGGGCAATTGATGGGAAACATGTCCACATCGTCCCACAACCCAACTCGGGGTCATACTATTCTAATTATAAAGGGTTCAATAGTATTGTGATGTTGGCGGTGGTGTCGGCTAATTATGAGTTCCTGTATGTGGACGTGGGGAAGAATGGCCAGATGTCTGATGGTGGAGTCATCGCCCAGACTGAGTTTTACAGGCGTCTCCAGAATGGCAGCTTGGACTTGCCACCTCCAGAAGACGATGTGGAAGGACTCCCATTCGTCTTCGTTGCGGATGAAGCCTTTGCGCTGGGGGACCACCTTATGCTGCCATTACCGATGAGGACCCTCACCCCAGACCAGAGGGTTTTTAATTACCGGCTGGCCAGAGCCAGAAGAGTGGTGGAGAACACATTTGGAATCATAGCCAGCCGGTTCCTCCTATTTCTTACACCCATCCATATGGCAGAGTATAAACTGAATCATATAATCCTGGCGTGCTGTGTTCTACATAACTTTTTACGGCAACATTCTGCCAACTATGCTGGCTCAGTTGGGCCTGAGGCCGGAATTATAAATGAAACAACCCTGACGGCGCTTGAAAGTGGCCGTCCTGGCTTGCCCTCCCTGAGTGCCCGTGATGTCCAGCTAAGATACCTTGAGTTCTTTGCGGGTAGAGGGGCCATAAATATGCCAGACAATTTGTGAAACCTTGATCAAATAAAAAAAAAATTAAGCAAATCTTTGGTGACATTTACTGCTTGTTTGTTTTAGCTGACCCTGACCGAAATGTGGTGAGTCCTGAAAATGGCATGATTGTGTAACCTTATACAAAGCACTGTTGGGTGTTATTTACTAAAGGCAAATACACTTTGCACTACAAGTGCACTTGAAAATGCACTGAAACTGCACTTGTAGTGCAAAGAGGATTTGCCCTTAGGAAATAACACCCATTGTCACAGAAAGCAGCAATTACATCACCACAAAAGTGTTGTAGCGTTGAGACAATAATCCACACATTCTTGATTAACAATCTTTTTAATACCTGCACAATCACATGTGCATTTAGAAAAGGTTTTTAAAACAAACCAACATGTTTGTTGTATAACAATTTTTGTGGTGGCATTATCAAAAATAGAAATGTCCATTTAAGATAAAACAGGCATGTTTCAAAACAACAAGAAAGACACAAATCTTGAACTTACAAAGTTCACATTAGGTAAAACTTGAAGGCAATATCAGACATGAGTATTTAGGAACTGTGTTTGATATTGCATTCAGATGGGGTGAAGTCACCCCAGGAAAAGCCAAATTTTGAAGATGCACACCAATTTACGAATGTGAACATGTGCTAGCTGCCATCATGGGGGATCAAGGGACGTGTTTTGGGGGAGCAACCCCTTCCTCTCAGCTACTTTATTATTGAGGAAGGGGTTGCACCCCCCAACCGCGTCCATTGATCTCCCGTGATGGCAGATAGCACATGTTGACACACTGTGTGCATCCTCAAAATTTGGCTTTTCGAAAAATCGCTAAAACATTTTTAACATTGTAGCACACAAAAAAACAAAGGGATTTGGAGGGGGTTTAAACTCTCCCCAAAACATCAATGATGTTTGTTTTTTTTGAATAACATCATTGATGTTTTTCTTGAGGTTTTCCAATGCTAAATTACACCCCATGATCTCCCCAATAAGGATCTGTGCACTTTCCGAGGTGAAATGCCCTGGATCCACAACATCACGATCACCTAAAAAGAGAGAAACCAAAAAAAAAAAACAGGTATTATAAATATGCCGGCATCCATCTCTTACCTGAGCCTGTGATCGCAGACACTCACCTGTTGTCGTGCCAATTTCCACCACGTCTTCTTCCTCCTCCTGCTCTGCTTGTGTTGGGGTTATTTCCCCTTCTTCCCGAGGTGGGGGGTCTGTGGTCTCCTCGGATGAGGGGTGTCCTCCGAGTCTTTTCTCCCCTATGTAAAACAAAAATGGTATACTTAGCACACAGATATTTTAAGGCAGAACTATAAAGATGAAACATTGCTTGGAAGTGGTGTACAATTGTCTATTTTTGAAGAGTTCCAAGATGTAGAATTTCTAGTGTCCTTTTGTCAAGCTTCTATACTTTACCTGTTTTGTACAAGCTTCACAGATGGAGACCCCCCCCCTATAGTATCCACTGGAGCACCTGTGTGGGCCCCCTAATAAAAAGGGTGTTCTTGTGTCCCACACTAGTGCTCCAGCGTCCAGCTGTGAAGACAGCTGCTGAGTGTCCTCTCCTTACACAGAATCTAGTTTGCATTTCATTCTAGTAACAAACCCATCTACACAACCAAATATTTTTCATACAAGTAGGCCCTAAAAAATGTGGGCAAATGCATATGACCTAAACAATGGTGTTTTATAGGCCGAAATAAAATTGTTTGATACGAACGAATAATGTGCCCATGAACATGAAAGTTGCCATTTTAAACTGTACAACACTTAAGAAAAGCACATGGAGCAGCACGAACGTAATAAAGACAAAAAAAATAGGAACACAGCACAACTACTTACTTTTTTGCAGCACTCTCAGGATCTTTCTATACTGCTCAGGCTCTCTTAATTTCAGGTCTGACCACCGCTTCCTGAGCTGATCTTTCGATCATTGTACCCCGAAATTCCGGTGCAGACTTTTGACCACTTTCGCCATGATCTTGGCCTTTCTGATATTGGGGTTGGGGTAAGGTCCATACTTTCTGTCATAGTCGGCCTTCTTCAGGATGTCCACCATCTCACCAAAGGACATATTTGAGGCCTTAAATCATCTCCTTCTGTATCGGGATGTTTCCGGATCTGGGCTTCCCTCCTCCTCGTTGCTATAATTAGCATGCACCTGCTCTGACTCCACCATGTGCTCTTCACCCACTGTGCCGAATGAAAAGGGGCGGGGAATAGACTAGAAAGAACGTCAGGGGCGGGCGGAGTTACACGCATGCGCAGTGTGTATAAAGCGTAACACGCGTGTGTAGTACGTACGAACTGTGAGCGGAGGAAGGAGTATCGGAGGTGCCGATCGTGATAACGGAGGTAAGAGCCAAACTTGGGCCTATACTGCTTCTAGATTGAGGCCTATATTGTAACTAGATTAGGAGAGTTTTGCCTGACATTAGGGTTTGTCTTGTGTTGTGTCTTGCAGTGAAAATGGATATCTTGAAAGATGCCGACTTTATGGCAATCTTCATAGATATGTTCAGGGAGCTGCCTTGTCTTTGGGAGATAAACCACCCACATTATAAGAACCAAACAAAGAGGAAGGCAGCACTGGATCAATTGCTGGAATTTGTGAAGACGGTGATCCCCATGGCAGACATGACCTATTTGAAGATCCTAATTGATGGCTTGAGGAGCACTTATCTAAGGGAGCACAAGAAGGTCCAGGATTCCCAGAGATCCGGAGAAGCAGATGACATCTATGTCCCCAGGATGTGGTACTATGACAGGCTGCATTTTCTGGCAGGCCAGACTGAACCCAGGTCATCACTCTCCAGTCTTCCTTCCACGCTTCCGTCCCCCCAGCTGAGGCTTCTGACGCCCAACCTGGGCCTTCCAGGCAGCAACATGTGGAGGAGCCCAGCTTGAGCCAGGTATAGCATTCCTCTAAATATTTCTGCTTGTACAATCAATGATGTTAACTATATGTTAGTTTGGAGTACTAATTTGTGATTGATGATGCAAAAAGTAAAACCATGTCCCTTTTTCATACACAGGGAAGTCTCAGCCAGGAGGTGGCCGGGCCAAGCAGGCTGCCTGATATCCAGGTCCCTCCCAGCCACCTGCAAAGAGAAAGTGGCAGGAAGAGGAGTACCCTGGAGGAGGCTGCCATAGGCCTCTTTTGGAAGACTACAGAGGCCCTGACAGCCCCCCACACTGTGGAGGAGGACTTTGCTGGCATAATTGCCTGCAAAATGCAGCGGATGGAGGAGGGCCAACAACTCATGTGTGAGTCCTTAATGCTGGAAGCTCTCAATAAGGGGTTGAGGGGCCAAATAACATCTGCTACCCACATTTGTGACCTCACACATGGTCCTCCTCCTCCTCCAGGTTCTACTACTCCTCCTCCTCCTCCAGGTCCTACTCCTCCTCCTGCCACATCTCCAACAGCAGAGTCACAGCCAGGAAGGAAGCGTGGAAAGAAGACCAGAAAGTTATGACCCTGGGTCCAGTCTGGTCTGGCAAAAGATGCAGGCTCTTGTAGTACCACAGCCTGGGGACACAGATGTCATCTGCTGCTTTCCGGATCTCGGGGACTTCTGGACCAGATTGCACTCCCTTAGCTATGGACTCCTCAGGCCACCAATTTTGATGTTAAAGAATTGATGTCTGTCCTGGGGGTCCAAGGCTTCACCAATTTCTGCTGTTTCTCCAGCGTTGCCTCCCTCTTTGTTTGGTTCTGAGCCCTTAATAAAGGAATTTTTGTTTCAATTATACTCGCCTATGTGTGTTTTCCTTCAAAAAGGACAGTTTGTTTGTGAGGATTCAGGTACATTTCTAAAGTACAATGTGAAATCAACAAGAGACACCAACACCAAGCAATCTCCTTGAGATTAAATAATACAAGATATCAATGGTGTTGTGGTAACTTGACACACAAAACACACACAAAAATATTCTGGAGTAAAACTAAAAATAAAATAAAACAAAGATCAGCCTTAAAAAAAATACAAACCTAAAAAAAAAAAAAAAAAAAAAAAAAAATGATGCCTTAAAATAAAGAAAAAAAAATAAAACAACACAAAATAATTTTGTCAGATGTGACAAATCAAAATATATTGAGGGAATCCCGATAAATAATAAAGAAAGAAGTTTGTGAGTAGTCTGTGTGAATATGAGCAGAAAAACTACTTCATTTTACTCACATTATAAAGAAGAAGAGATTGCGCTGTATTAAATCATTTTTAACATTGCACCGTGACGAAAGTGTTGTATCCATTGCGAACGCTAATTTTACCAGACTGAGCGGTTCCGTCTCGGAATTACTTCTGAGCATGCGTGGCACTTTGTGCGTCGGAACTGGCCACACACGGTTGGAATTGACGCGATCGGATTTTGTTGTCGGGAAATTTTATAGCCTGCTCTCAAACTTTGTGTGTCGGAAAATCCGATGGAAAATGTCCAATGGAGGCCACACACGGTCGGAATTTCCGACAACACGCTCCGATCGGACATTATCCATCGGAAAATCCGACCATGTGTACGGGGCATTAGAGTTCTCCATCCATCACCGTGTGTTAGATAGAGACATCACTTTGGACCGTGTCAAAATGATGTTCTTAGATTCCTTTCACCTCCTGCCCAAAACTTGGTTCCTCCTGCACAAAACTTGTAGTTACTAATTGAAGCATGACACATCCTCTTCTAAGTAGGGGCCCACTCTGAATAAGCCTCTCTACTGGCTCTGGTTGCTCGCTGCCACTAGTCCTGAGGTCTGCAGAACCTCTCCCTGGAGGCCTAGTGGGTTAAAAGCATATCTTCAAGGAAATATGGACTACTGTACCCAGCCAGCCCAACTTGCAAATCATGTGCCCGCAGGCCACATCGACTTGATACAGATCCCCACAGTCTCTTTTCTGATACAGGACTCCCCATCATTCACCGTGTGTTTGATGAAGACTCCGCTAAGGACCGTGTGATAGCAGAGTTCCCTCACAGACTCCTTGGCACCTCCAGCCCTGCACTGTGGTAAAACTCACTGACCTTCCAACAGCCCTGAGTCCTTGATGAGGAACTTTGACTGGACCATGCGTACCGACAGCTTCACCTGCCCCTCTGCTCCAGGATTTCCCTGCCATCCGACTGTGTGGTAGCAGAGACATTGCCAATGACTGTGTAGAGGCAATGTTCCCTCACAGCTCTCCCCGGGCCTTCTCCTTGGATCGGCGCACCCCCCCCCCAGATGGGGATGGCCTCCTGCACAGTCTAACATGCCATTCCTCACTTCACTCAGCCGGCTTCTCCCCCCAGTGGCATATCACCTCAGCTTATATATGAGGTCCGCCCCCTGCCAATACCAATTGGGGATTGGTCAGGGCTCACACTCAAGCTGCCTGCCACTCCAGTTCCAGGCCCAGCCCTTCTTCCAGAATCTTCTCCCTGGAAGCAGGTGAGGCACCTCAGAACTGAAGTGCAGGTGGTCACACCCACTGCTACTCTGACCACTCCCAGTCCACAGATCAAAACAGACAGGCCTAGCTGAATATCGAGTAAACACTGAATATATAGTCTATGCTAAATGCATATATATATATACTGACTGTATATATATATATATATATATATATATATATATATCTCAAATACACTGCCACTAACTGAATAATTGCCCGCTTAATCTATCTCTCTGTCCACGCCAACAACACTACACATGGATTGTATTATGGGGCATTCAACGGCCTCAGATTTTCCACGAACGCCCCATATGTTCGGTTCATTTTAGAACAAATGAACACCCAATGTTCGAGTCGAACTTATGTTCGAGTCGAACTTATGTTCGACTCGAACCGTGGGCTCATCCTTATGTATAAATATAATTTAATTTTCTTTTTTTTATAAATATTTAATACAAAAAAAATTCCGCATTATAGGTTAGCTTTAGAGACACCACTGTAATGCCTTAGACAAATTCAGTTGACACATTATTCTTGAACTATTCGTCTCTGCAAATATTAGGCTTTTTACAACACTCTTGGTTATACAAAATTGTACAGCTTATGAAAAGGAGCATAGAGCTGCACCTGCTGGCAGTGTAAAAAAATGCATAATTTTAAGCTGCAATTTTATAGTCATCAAACTAAGAAATAACACGTTTATATTTTAGTTTATAATAAAGAAAGTAAATTACATATTTTATTTAATTCTGCCTAGAAGCACTAGGGTCGTTGGTTCGAACCCCAACCACAACACTACCTGCACAGAGTTTGCGTGTTCTCCCTGTGCCTGCGTGGGTTTCCTCCGGGTACTCCGGTTGCTGGTAGGTTAATTAGTTGCTGTTTAAATTGGCCCTAGTATGTGTATGTATGAATTTGAGTTAGGGACCTTAAATCGTAAGCTCCTTGAGGGCAGAGACTGATGTGAATGTACAATATACAGGTGATACATGAAAAATTTGAATATCGTGCAAAAGTTCATTTATTTCACTAATGCAACTTAAAAGGTGAAACTAATATATGAGGTAGACTCATAACATGCAAAGCAAGATAGTTCAAGCTGTGATTTGTCATAATTGTGATGATTATGGCTTACAGCTCATGAAAACCCCAAATCCACAATCTCAGAAAATTAGAATTTTACATGCAATCAATAAAACAAGGATTGTACATAGAACAATACCGGACCTCTGAAAGGTATAAGCATGCATATGTACTCAGTACTTGGTTTGGGCTCCTTTTGCAGCAATTACTGCCTCAATGCGGCATGGCATGGAAGCTTTCAGCCTGTGGCACTGCGGAGGTGTTATGGAAGACCAGGATGCTTCAATAGCGGCCTTCAGCTCTTCTGCATTGTTCGGTCTCATGTCTCTCATCTTTCTCTTGGCAATGTCCCATAGATTCTCTATGAGGTTCAGGTCAGGCGAGTTTGCTGGCCAATCAAGTACAGTGATCCCACGGTCATTGAACCAGGTTTTGGTGCTTTTGGCAGTATGGGCAGGAGCCAAGTCCTGCTGGAAAATGAAGTCAGCATCCCCATAGAGCTCTTCTGCAGAAGGAAGCATGAAGTGCTCCAAAATCTCCTGGTAGATGGCTGCGTTGACCCTGGACTTAATGAAGCACAGTGGACCAATACCAGCAGATGACATGGCTCCCAAATCAACACAGACTGTGGAAACTTCACACTGGACTTCAAGCATCTTGCAGTGTGTGCCTCTCCATTCTTCCTCTATACTCTGGGTCCTTGGTTTCCAAATGAGATGCAAAATTTGTTCTCATCAGAAAAGAGGACTTTGGACCACTGAGCAACAGACGAGGTCTGTTTTTCTTTAGCCCAGGTAAGACGCTTCTGGCGTTTGTTGTTCAGGAATGGCTTGACAAGAGGAATACGACATTTGAAGCCCATGTCCAGGATCCGTCTGTGTGCAGTGGCTCCTGATGCACTGACTCCAGCCTCAGTCCACTCCTTGTGAAAGTCCCCAACACTTTAGAATAGCCTTTTCCTGACAATCCTCTCCATGCTGCGGTCATCCCTGCTGCTTGTGCACCTTTTTTCTTCCATACTTTTCCCTTCCACATAACTTTCTATTAATGTGCTTTGATACAGCACTTTGGGAACATCTAACTTCTTTCGCAATTACCTTTTGAGGATTTCCCTCCTTGTGGAGGGTGTCAATGATGGTTTTCTGTACAACTGTCACAGGTCATCAGTCTTTCCCATGATTGTGATTCCTACTGAACCAGACTGAGAGACCATTTAAAGGCTCAGGAACCCTTTGCAAGTGTTATGGCTTAATTAGCTGATTAAAGTGGGACACTTTGAGCCTAGAATATTGCACCTTTTCCTTTTCCCAATATTCTAATTTTCTGAGATTGTGGATTTGAGATTTTTATGAGCTGTAAGCCATATTCATCACAATTATGACAAATCACGACTTGAACTATCTTGCTTTGCATGTAATGAGTCCATCACATATATTAGTTTCACCTTTTAAGTTGCATTAGCGAAATAAATGAACTTTTGCATGATATTAAAATTTTTCGAGTATCACCTGTATATGTGAAGCGCTGTGTAAATTGACGGCGATATATAAGTACCTGTAATAAATAAATAAACTACCTGCCTACCACCACAAGTCTAAACATGGCAAAGTGATGCATGTTTTTTTTTTTTTTCTGCAGTGCTGTTTATCAATGCCACTGCAAAAATAAGCATTGTGCACCCATTAAGTGCACCCATTAATGCCTGTGAACCAAGCTTTCCTTGGATGGTTTGAGTCAAAAACAGTGTGTACAGAGCCGATTCTAGTGGTTCTGTACCTTGGGATCACTGCATTGTATAGTGCTTTACCGACTGGTCCATAGAAAGACTAATCACAGTGATTACAGTGTAGTGTTTACAGTTGTATGCCCTCCTCTTCTTCTTACAGTGGAGGAAGGGTGGAAAAAGGAACTAATGAATGAATGAGTCATCCTGGTACCTTTAAACTCCTGTATCTTCTTTTGTATGGTTAGGGAGTTTCATAAGTCATTCATATCACAGCAAAGATCAGCTGTAGATTCAGTACCTTTTTAACCCTTTCACCATCCTATACATCTGATCTCCATACTGTCTCTTCAGTGACCTGCATCTTACCAAACACAACTGCACAGTAACCCCTTCATTTTCCTACCTTTACCATATGTGGCCTGTACATTAACTCCTTTACCTCCTCCTCCTTCCTCTGTGTATGACCTTTATGTGCTATATATAGTGCGCCATTACCAATTAACCAGGTCAGTACCAGCATGTTTCTTCATTTACAAAAACTCTGGCAAAAAATTAGAACAACTTGGGGTCCACTTTAAAAAAAAAAAAGTCATTTTGTTGGTGCCCGTACTGTCCTGTCATTTTTATTTTAAAAGAAAGCAAGTAAAAGTTTTGTTTTTTTTAATATTTTTAAGAATTGTAAAAATAAAACAAAAAAGCAAGTGTTTAATAATAAATACCAATTAAAAAAAGCTACATTTGTCCCAAAATTTTTTATAAAATTCATGTGGGTAATTGTCAGTGCAACTACGGCAACAAACTAAAAAATGGCCAGGTATTACAGGCTGGTACTAAGGTAGTTAAGATTATAAACAAAAACTAATATATTATCATATTAGAACCATCCTCCAACAGGCATATTTCAAAAGTATTTTTTTTTCTTTCATTAAAACATGGAAAAAAAACCTCCATTACATTCTTACGGTAACCAATCTTCATCTGAGAGCAGCAATGTCTGAAACAGGTTTGACTATCATTTGAAGTTCACACACCTTTGTAAGTTCAATGGTCTTCAACAATGGTTATAAAAACACAGACTCCTGTGTTTGCCTTCCAGTTGCTTCCACTCACAAACACCTGGCTTTATTTTTCCTCAGCGTGAACTTGTCGTACAATGACTACTTCTCACATTACTCTAGGGAGTTGATTCCCGGTTCTTACTATTTTGTTGTGACGATGATGCATACATCCACCAGGTGGGACACAAATAGCTGCTTTGTTTGTGAACAGGAGATTTCACCTTAATGATGAAACATGGTGAAATGATTGTATTTACAGATATCCAATATAAAATGCCTAAGAATATACATAACATTTCCTTGTGCAATTAGATTAAAACTACCTCCCAGTACAAAAATGTAATTGGTGGATAGGAAAGGCTTCTTGTCCCTGTGAGGGAAGGAAAAATAGTCTATGCAATCTATTCCATCATGTTGCATGGACCCCCTGCTAGTTGCTAATTGTCATTAGAAGATAGCTGGTGCTTTCAACATTACCATAATGAGCAGATGTAGCTGCGTGGGGGAATTTAGGGGAAATTTGTTTTCATTTAAAAATTGATTTATTTCAAATTAATTTAAACACTGGAAGGTTTGCAGAGATCCTCTTCCAAAGAGATAGGTCGATATTAGCACTTAAATTGTTTGTAAGGCTTTGTGTTTTATTCTTTTTAAAATAACAAACATGCCATATTTACCTCCACAGTGCAGCTTGTTTTGCATAGAGTGGCCCCGGTCCTCCTCTTCTGGGGTCCCTCGGTGGTTCTCGCGGCTCCTCCCCGCATCAGATAACCCCCTAGGAGAAGCGCTCTCCTGGGGGGGTTACCTTGCGGGCACGCTCCTGAGTCCAGGATTTGCATCCATAGACATGAATGCCGGACTTGGCCCCGCCCCCCGGGGCCAGTGTCATTGGATATGATTGACAGCAGGGGGAGCCAATGGCTGCGCTGCTATCAATGTATCCAATCAAGAGCCAGAACCCCATGCAGAGAGGGAGTGCGTGTCTCCGCCGAGGGAAATACGGGCTCAGGTAAGTAAAACGGGAGGCTGGGGGGGCGGTCACTGCCAGAAGTTTTTTCACCTCAATGCATAGGATGCATTAAGGTGAAAAAACACGAGGATTTACAACCCCTTTAAAGGAAACATATGCTGAAACACTGTAATACATTGGCTAGTTCCACTGGAAAACCTATCCTGACTAAAGACCGTACATTCGACACGAAAATCGGAAGTAAAATTTCATCCAACAAACGATCTGCCAATTTTCGTTAGCATGGTGCTTTCGACAGCCGCACGAAAGGGTGAACCGCTCCAGGTGGTGTACTGAAGAAAACGCCCTCCTCAAAGTGGAAGCCAGGTGCAGGCTCAGCACAAGCAATATTGAAAAAATAGATTCTGGACAGCCGCACTCTAATAAAAGCCTTTATTGTAATGAATAGTCAAAGTTCATGTAACAACAAGCAGGACAAATACTGACGCGTTTCACAACATCATTGTTGCTTAGTCATAGCTAAATGACCACATATTGTTTGACAAATATATACCAGATGATGAATGATTTTAAATTGCAAAGACCTGTGGCCAACAAAGGGGGGGGGAACATACAAACATACGAGGCCCCTGAGAAAACATGGAAAAAACGGAAAACATGGGAATAGACCACAAAACGAGATGGATAACATACACAAAAAAGGAAAAAGGTATTGCTATATATATACATGTACATATCAAAGATACGCATATATAAGAAAATCCAATATAGTCAAAAAAGTAAAAACATGATAATAAAGACATAGTAAACCATCACCATGTATAATACGGGGGGGAAAACGCATGAAAACATGAAAACGTAACAATAAAAACTAGATACACATGTACAAATTGTTGCGAAGCAACCTTTAATAGTAAAACCGTGTTTATAAATAATGTCTAAAAATCTACCAAACCATGTGGAACGTACCATGTTTATATGTAGGAATTTCAGTTCACTGGATGCCACTAGAGAATAAGGGCACAAATACAAATGCAAAGTAGGGGTGTGATGATGTCTAGTAAATAGTTAGAAAAACTCTATTAATTAGTGATGACTACATCAAAGAACACCGCTATTTAACCACATGAACATGCAAATAATATTTAGTAGAACCCCTACAGATATCTAAATCTCAAGAAACCCAAAGACTAATTGGGATATATAATCACCAGAAAAGCCAAACGAATGAAATATGGTGGAAAAGTGACAGAAAAACAGCAAGAAGAAACCAGCAAAACAGCAGGAAAGCAGCAAGAAAAAAAAAATGCAGAAAAAACAAAGAAAAAATGCTTTCAACAGCCAATTCTGTTTTTTCATCAGATAAAAGCTGGATGTGCAGACTGTAAAATTTTTGTCGTACGTGAACTCAATGTCCGCTTTTCGTTTAAGTAGTATGGTTTTCGCACGAAAAAAAATCGTAAGAGCAAAATTACGCATGGTCAGAAACTAAAGAATACATACAAAACTATTTAGCACATGATGTTACTTCTGAACTTGTATTCTGTCATACGAGAATTTTCATATGGTGAGTAGCTTCTTCACTTTCGACATGAGACTAGCATGCAACAAAAAAACGGATGAACGGTCACACAAAAATCTGATTGCGTGTACGAGGCTTATCAGTCTTTGGCATCACTACTTTCTGACTCACTGCCCTGAAACAGGTATATTTATTTTAAGCCAGAAAAAAAAAAAAACAGACCACTGATCTCCAAACTTGTTCTGGGTCAGCTGCTCAAAAATACTAAGGGCTTATTCACATTAGCATTCACTGTGTCACAACACTCTTGTTTTTGTGTGTTGAGGTGCACTGTGTTGTGTTAGCCAGACAATTCAAACTACTCTGCTTCCCAGACCACAGGGTGCAATAGGGTAGGGAGTGAGGATACCACTGGGCTTTGTACAGCATAGCCCAAAATGGAGGTGAAAGTGATGCTAAACTCTGTTTAAAAAAATGATTCAAGTAAATATTCTTAACTTAAAAAGTACCTTCTATTGCTCTCATCTTGCTGTAAACCTGCCTTCCTGTTAGAGGGTGGCTAGGTTTATCCTCCATGATTCAAATGCATGTAGAAACGTAGCCACCCTCACTTGCTCGCTGCTCGTGGACTGGGGGCTATGGACATGTGGATACAGCCGTATCCTTTAATTCATTTGCACAGGTGCCTGCATACAACACCTGAAACTCCTGAATGCCGTATTTTTTGTAGCATGCCCCAATATGCCTATGTACATACAGAATTTTTTATTATAGGTGATAATTTTGAATATGGGAATTTACACCTACAGTTGACCAAAGTCATACTTGAAGCCCGACAGGGCTGGCTTCTCATATATCTTGGATACGCTAAAAGAGAGATCTCTCTGCTATAGTTCCTGATACTACACTTTTCCACCTGGGAGTTTTGCATGTACCTGCCTTCCAGGAACTTAAGTAGAGATATCTCCTCAACAAAGATTTTAGGGTATATAAGACAATATCACCATCATCTACCACAACCTAAAATATGAGTTTTCGGTGGAATGACTCTTTACATGGATAATACACTATCCAGGGTTGCTAACACAGCATACATTTTTCTTTAAGGAAATTAACATAAATCATTAGACAAATCATTTTTAATGATTACATTGGCTTCTTTACATCCATAAAATAAGATCTACTTTGCTAGCTTTGGACAACAGCAAGCACTGTTAATCAGGGGAACTAGTGATCAGCCCTGATAAGTAAATTCACCTGGTGTTGGGGTCAGCTGTTCCCTCCACCTCATTCATAGACATGCACACTTCGGCTTTATTACAAAATTAAGCATCTTTGGAGTCAAATGTGATACTATGGTTACCTTAACACTGTAGAATACTGCGTAGCATACAGAAAACTACACAGTTTTTGTAGATGCTACCAAATCATGCAATATCTCTTCTGCAATTATATAAACCTACCTGACTCCTCTAAACCTACCTTTAGAATGTACACAGAATGTACAAGTGCAGCTCAGTGTACATTCTGGCACAGATCCTGTGTGTCAGGATGAATGAACCCCAATAGAGCACAACCCAGTACCCTGAAGAAGCAAGGTAGAAGATGCTGGCGAGGGGCGTTGCACCTAGGGTTGCCATCTGATCCCTTTAAACCTGAACATATATGAATTACACCAGTTCTGATACTAATTTAATACAGATAGGGCACCAAGTGAGTTTATTTAGAATTTGGGGGAACCCCCAGCATTTTTTAAAATTTTGGTTCGGGGTTCCCCTGTGGACAATGAACTCTTATGTGTTTTACCGGACCGACAATTCATTATAGCCGCGAGTAGTTTCAAATGACTTTTTTCCTTTAGAAATGTAATTTTACTGTCAGACTGTTATAAACACGGGAAACATGCGCCACTTTACAGGCATACTATAGACACCCCCCAGGTACGAAATTTAAAGGAATATTACACTTTTATTGTTTCACTTTAAGCATTACACTTTTATTGTTTCACTTTAATCACTGCTCCCGAAAAAACGGCTTTTCTTAAAACTTTTTTTTGCATTGATACATGTCCCCTGGGGCAGGACCCAGGTCCCCAAACACTTTTTATGACAATAACTTGCATATTAACCTTTAAAATTAGCACTTTTGATTTCTCCCATAGACTTTTAAAGGGTGTTCTGCGGCTTTCGAATTTGCCGCGAACACACCAAATTGTTCATTATTCGGCGAACAGCCAATGTTCGAGTCGAACTCATGTTTGACCCGAACATAAAGCCCATCCCTAGTTATAAGGAAACTTCATTTCTGGCAAAATCAAATGGTATTTAAAGTGATTGTAAAGTCTCTTTTAAAAAAAAAAATAACAAACATGTTATACTTACCTCCTCTGTGCAGTTGGTTTTGCACAGAGCAGCCCAGATGCCCTGGTCCCTCTTTGCTGCTCCTGGCCCCTCCCTCCTATCAAGTGCCTACAAAGTCAGCAGCTTCCTATGGGGCACTGGAGCCAAGTCACAGCTCCGTGTGTCCATTCAGACACGGACCCCCGCCCCGGCCCCTCTCTCACCTAATTGGCTGACTGACTTTGATTGACAGCTGCAGGAGTCAATGGCGCTGCTGTTGTTTCTCAGCCAGTCAGGAGGAGTGTCCCGGACAGCTTAGACATTCATGGACATTGCTGGAGAGAGATGGGGCTCAGGTTAGTAATTAGGGGGTGCTGGGGTGGCTGCTACACACAAAAGTTTTTTTATCTTAATGCATAGAATTATGCCCCGGAAGGATTTACCTCCTTAATGACCAGGCTATTTTTTGCATTAGCTGGCAATTGCGCGGTCCTGCGATGCTGTACCCAAACAAAATTGATGTCCTTTTTTCCCACAAATAGAGCTTTCTTTTGGTGGTATTTAATCACCTCTGAGGTTTTTATTTTTTGTGTTATAAACAAAAATGTCTGACAATTTAAAAAAAAAAACAATATTTTTTAATTTCTGCTATAACACAGATCCAAAAACAAAATATAAAAAAAACAAATGTATTCATCAGTTTAGGCCAATATATATTCTTCTACATATTTTTGGTAAACAAAAATGGCGATAAGCCTATAGATATTAATTGGTTTGCGCAAAAGTTATAGAGTCTACAAAATAGGGGATAGATTTATGTATTTTTATTTTTTTTTAATTGTTTTTATTGGTAATGGCAGCAATCTGTGATTTTTAGAGGGACTGCAACATTGCGGCGGACAAATCTGACCCCAAGTGACACTTTTTGGGGACCAGTGACATTATTACAGTGATCAGTGCTAAAAAAATGCATTGAGGCACTATCTATCTATCCCCTATTTTACAATGTATAAATGACACTGGCAGGAAAGGGGTTAACACAAGGGGTTAACTGTGTTCCCTGGGTGTGTTCTAACTGTGTGAGGGGTGGGCTTACTGGGACAACAAAGAGATCGCTGTTCCTGATCACTGGGAACAGCACATCTCAGTATTGTCCCCTGTCTGAATGGGGATCTGCCTTGTTTACATATGCAAAACCCTGTTCTGCCTCTGTGTACCGCGATTGCGGATTGCCATAGAGTCCGCTGGACCCACGGCCACGCTCCCACGGCACATGGCGAGCATGCGTGCCCACACTACCACATGCACGGACCAACGTACAGGTAAGTCGGTTTGCGCAGCCGAGCCGCCTTGCTGCAGTATATATGCGGAAGGCAGTCGGCAAGTGGTTAAAGTACCCACTAAAAATCTGTGATATACAGTATAAAATGTTTGGTTTTCAGTTTAATTATCCTTTAAGAACACTTAATTGTAAAATGTACATCATTACCTAGCTAATAAGGCTGAAAAAAGACAGATATCCATCAAGTTTAATCTTTCACAAATTTGACCAATGCATTAATCTGACATTTTACAGTCATTCTGTACATTTCTACCATGATATATAAAATAAGATGACTGTCAGCTAAAGCGGAAGTAAATCCATCAATGTATCAGTTTCAAAAAAACTTTACATTCCGGGGACGTGTCAAGAATGATATCTGTCACATTGGTTGTGCTCTCAACTAAACTGTCAAACCATCAAATGGCTGGTGTCATAATTGATCACATGTGCAGCATCATGGAAGTTGAAGATTAAGCAGAGGCCAAGATGGCCTGATTTCTCCAACTGTTGCTCATTTAAATTATTTTCATAGCCAACAAATAGTCAGTACACTAGGCTATTAAACAACACAGTGTCCAGTTATCAGAAACTGATTAAATCTGCTGTAGGTCCTGACATTTACATGTGTATGACCAGCTTTACCCCGGATACCCTATCATATACTGGCAAAATATATTACATTTCAGAGTTACAATCTTCCGTGTATTGTTTTTAATTAACTTTCTTATTTGATTGTTAATCTGAGGCATGTGTGAGCCAAAGGGACCTGGTATTAAATGTTCCAAAGTCTAATAAAATAAATAAAACTATATTTGTGACCTTTAATTAAGTGCACACCACACAGTGTTTTCTGATTTTCCTTTGGAAATTGCTATTGATTTTGGTTGGCCTCAAGCAGTTCTGACTTGTGCTTTAACAATGGCTATGTCTGAGTACACCGACTCCCTGCTTTCCCACCTGCTCTGCCTTTTAGATAAGCACGCGTATGTGGTTGTGTCTCATGTCCATTTCATAGTTGGGCTAATTAATTCTAGCTTTGACTACAACATACACTGTAGATTATAAGAGATATTCATGTGTATAATAAATAAGAACACGAGTTTTCATAATGTCATTCTGCAAGAAGTATCACCAGCTTATTTTAGTAATAACCATAAATTCATGATTGTGTTAGTCATAAAACATATATAAAAAATGTAATGCTTTTGTTACATCACTTTTATGTCCATATTAAAGGGATACTATCTTGGTTCTAGACCCATGTTATTGAATTTTATTTGTAAGTTGTTACATTAATGCTTTATATCATTCTTTAATTATTTATTTAATTTTTTTTTTTTTCAAATACACACTTAATATAGGATGCACCCATGAGACTTCTGGAGATTCTCGTTATATATTCTACCTTTTTAAGCCTCTCTCCAACATATATGTATTCAAAATTCATGGGATAAGAGGACATAGCTCCTCTAATTCAGCTGTGTGTGTACTTTGAGCTTCAGCTATTTAGCTCAACAGCCAGGATCGTTTTTAATGCAGGGCAAAAGAGGCAGCTGCCCTGGGCCCCATCATTGCTGTGGGGCCCAAAGCAGCTGCCTCATACTTGCCAACTATCCCAGTTTAAATTCCCTTATCTCTGGACGTTTTAGTCCTGTGCTGTGTCCCGATATCTCAGTGTAAAGTTCTGTTGCTGCTGTCCAGCTCTGCCCTACTATTGCCATGTAAAGATGACTCACCTGCAGACCCTGTGTTTACATGTAAATAACCTGCATTAATACGTAAATAGCGGTAGCATTAATATGTAAATAGACGTTAGACGCAACATTGATATGTAAATAGAGGTGGCATACATATGTATATCATGTCCCCTGACGTCATATCTACCATTACTTCTGCTGAATGCTGCCTACTGGGGAGGTAAAGGAGCATGCATGCTTGAAAGTCCTGCCTACAACTATAGTCATTAAGCCTAACATCAGCCTGTTCTGCAAAGGTAAGCAAATTGGAGGTGGAACACTTCTTAAAAAGAACATGGTGCCACAGAACCCTGAATTTTGGTGCATGTGAATATGCACATCTCAGCCAATGCATGAGGGTGTCATTAACAATTAATGGCACTTCTGTGTATCTATTATCTATTAAAGGGCAGCATATTTCTGTTGTGTCAGTAAAGCGATTTTGCATGTATTCCCAACACACACAAATGTGAATGCAGGCTAAATGTCTCAGTTACATTGGTGGTCAGTGTAAATCTTCTCATTACATTGGGGCTTGGTGTAGAATCCTTTCATTCACACTAGTGGCCAGTGTAAAGGTCCCCCTTACATTAGTGGTCAGTGTAAATCCCTCTTTACATTGGTGGTTACTGTGAATGCTTCTATTACATTAGTGGTCAGTGTAAATCCCCATTACATTGGTGTATTATGGTGTATTAGTGTGGAAACTCCTCTTTATATTGGTAATCATTAAAAAAAATCCAAACTTGCATTTGTGGTCAGTTTTAAATCCTCTCTTACATTGGTGGTCTATGTAGAAGCCCCCTTTAAATTGGTGGTGAGTGTAAATCCCCCTTACATTGGTGGCCAGTGTAGAAACCCCCCTTTACTGGCTGTTGATGTAAAATCCCCCCTTACGTTGGTTGTCAGTGTAAATTCTTCATAATATTGGTGGTCAGTGTAGAAGTGTCACCTTACATTGGTGGTCAGTACAAATCTCCTTTACAATGGTTGTCAGTGTGAATTCTCCTTTACACGGAGATCATTGTATATTCCACTATACACTGGTGGTTGGTGTAAATGCTCTTATTACATTGGTGTCAGTGTAGAAATCCTTCTTTTCTATTGGTGCGTGGGGTAAAATCCCCTATTACATGGTGGTCGGTGCAAATTCCCCCTCACATTGATGGTTAGTGTAAACCCCCCTCACATTGGTGGTCATTGTAAATTCCCCATTACATTGTTAAAATCCCACACTATATACTTGCCAAAGATTTCCAGCTTTGCTCTACATGAGCCTTTAGCAACCAATCAGTAATGCCGTGCACTAACCTCTTGCAACCAATCATTGAGCAGTAAGAATATGCAGTAACCTTTAGCAACCAATCAGTGAGCAGTAATGCTGTGCATTAACCTCTTGCAACCAATTAGTGAGTGGTAAGGATATCCAGTAACCTCTTGCAATCAATCAGTGAGCAGCATTGATGTACAGTAATCTCTAGCAACCAATCAACAAGCAGAAGTCATGTGCTGTAACCTCTAGAAAATAAACAGTGAGCCATAATGTGTACTGTAACCTCCAGCAGTCAGTCAATGAGTGGTAATGATACACTGTAACCTCTGGCAACCAATCACAATCAATGCCTGATCTGATTCAGTAAACTGATTTTGAGTCTAGCTGCTATTTATTGTATGTCTCAAAGCATGTGGAGAGTGAAATTGCATGGAAGAGGGGGCCCAAGAAAATGTTTGCCCAGGGTCCAGTCAATATTAAAGATGGCCCTGTAAACAGCAAACTATTTTTAACACAGCAGTTAAAGTTAGCCTATTAAACATGTGAATCTAGAGAACCACCTGCTGGTCTAAAATAGCATATATTAAATATGCAGTATATAGTGTACTTATTTAATTAAAATTTAAGAGGAACTACATCTTTCCCTGTCCAACATAGTTTATTTTTCTTTCCCCTCTTACTTTGTCCAATGGGTTGTCCTCAAAAAACACTCTCACACACCCAGTGAATCCATTGTTTTCATCTGCTCCAATACCACACTCTGGGACCTGCACAGCCATCTTCCTTACTGTGCAGTTCAGTGAAGATTGCCTCAAAGCCTCCTGGAATGCATGACTTGAGTATTCCAGGAGGCTCTAGACAATGTGGTTGATGTCATTCTTGTCAAGTGAAGAAAGTAAGACCAGGGCTGGGTTCTTCAAAAAAAGGCCTTTGAGAATAAGAAAAAATATGTTCAAGAGGTTCTTCAGCCAGGTTTCCAAAAATTAAAAGTCAGCAGTTGTAAAAGTGGTATTCTGCTGACTTTTAATAAACAGACATTCACCTGATCAGGGATCCAGCCCTTTCATCACCCAGGCCAGTTCTTTGTCGGTCTTCGGGTCCCCAGGGCGTCAGCATGTTAACTGTGATAAACTGGCTGTGACTCCTTGCAGCTTCTTAGGTGGCTTCCCACTGTGCATGCACGAGCCACGCCGTGCCATGTGAATGGTCCCACAGCCTCTTGGGACTTGTGATGTGTCCCAGAAGTTTGTGGGTGGATGGTTGGGCGGGGGCCGAATTCTGATCAGATTGCCTAGTCAAAACTAGGTACCTGCTCTCCCCCAAATACATAATGCCAAAAGTTGAGGAAGGGGAGGAGGAGGAAGAGCTGAACTTTTTCTTTTAGGTGTGGAAGGAGGAAAGCGGAACATTATGTAAAGTCACTGAAGAGATTGAAGGTCTGCTTTAAAGACTAAGATCACCTTTTTCAGAAAATAACCTATGTAGCCAAGGGACCCCAGTGGATATTAAAAATATGTGCAGCATTTAAAATGATCATTAATTGTAATGTTTTACCTGTAGGCCAGACTAATAAGCCTGGCTAAAAAACTTCTAGTAAGCAAGCCCCATGTCCCGACTTGTTACTAGGGCATGAAAACTGTTGTATTCTCACTTCCAGCATTACAGGAGTAAAAACCAATGGTTTTTACGTTCTAGCAACAACATGGGGATTGCTAAGTAAAAGTCTTTTAGACAGTTTTCTGAAAGGAACCAAATTGTCTACAGGTAAAACAATAAAATTTATGATCATTTTACAAAACTGTACAGACTTTTAATATCTACTGGGGCCCCCTTGAAAAGATGAACTTAGCTGTTCAGTCCTCTCTTGGCCCCATCTTGGTGCTAATTCTTTCATCCCAGCCAGGCCATTACATGCCAGTGCTTCGTTCGGGGCGGGGGGGGGGGGGGAATGGGGCTGGGTGAGTAGAGGCTCCAAAATTGATAGTTGAATGACAGGAAAAAGAACAGTTGGAAGGTAAATAGGCAAATCTTGAGCTGTCCAGGACCTGTGTACAGCCAGGGTCTAAGATCCAAAGGGGTCCACACAGGTACTGGGATTGATTTTAACACTCACTCCTGTAGTTGTAGTTGCAGGTAACACAATGTGCCTACATTTAAACACAGTTGTTAAATAACTGTATAGTTTATAGGTCAGGTTAATTTTAACTTGGTCATTAAATTCAAGTACTACAGGTCAACAGCCTGGTCAATAGCAAGCAACAGTAATAAAAATTCACATTGTTAAAATAAGCAATGAAATAAAATCTGCATGTTTTCAAAGACCACTATCTTATAGGTAGCACTACTGCTGTGAGAAAATGAATTACAGGTTAGGCCACTAAGTGAGTGAATTGTTCTAAGAAGTGACCATTAATAGGACCTCACAGACTTGCAGATAGATAGATACCGTAGATAGCAAGATAGATTGATAGATAAAAAGATAGATAAACTGGATTTCACAAATTGTGGCATTCATTAAACAAGGATCAGAAACTGCTCAGCTGTCAGCTGGGGCTAAATTGCCAGTCAATCAGGGTCTCCTATCTACTTCTCATTGGCAAGACCAGAGATGTTAAATCCATTAAAGCAGGAGTCCGGCGACCAATCTTTTTTTTTTTTTTTTTTTTTTTTTTTTAGGTCATTGAGACACTTTGTTAATCCCAAAATAATACTCACAGTTTGGGTGTAATATTTCCGCCTCTGTCTGTTTTCGTACTGAAGAATAACTTAAAAAATGTGATGCTGGCTGTTTCCATCTTGCTTGTGGGCATGTGAAGCCCACAAGCATTGATTTCCGGGATGTGGTGAATGCTGTTCATTCACAGCTTGTTCACGCGCATGATCATTGTTTCCGCACTGAATCTTGGGAAGCCTGACACTAAGTTCCCAGGGGACAGTGCGGCGCCGGGGAAAGGCAATAAACACACCTACTCCCATGGGAGGAGAGACAGGAAGTGCCACAATAAAGTACAATATAAAGGTAATTACAGCGATAAAAAAAAAATTTGTGCGGCATTTGAACATCTATGCAATTAACTGAAGGGGGTAAGATTAAATTAAAAATTTGAGTGGAACCCCGCTTTAAATTGTACCCAGATAGCAAGTAATTTTGCTGCAAGTTTGAAAATGACTTGCCAAGCTATTGCTAGACTTGCCAGGCTTCACAAGTTTGTTGCACAATTGCAGCAAGTCTGCATTGCATGACTCCAGATCAACTTTCTTTTCTGCAAGTTCTGGTTTAGTTATGTTGTGTAAGTTATAGTTATCCCACCACAGGGGTTACTGTGACTGAATTTTCATCATTGCTCCCTGCTGTGTGTAAGGTTTTTCTTTAATTGGTGCTGGGGCAGCCATAGAATCACTTTGGGAGTGGTGTGCAGAGAGGTGAGTGGTAACCATGAGATCTGATATGGAGTTCAGGGAGGTAGAAATCAAGGAGTGAGTAACCCTAATATCCCATTGGTGTAGCAAAATTTGGAATGTTTTATTTTTCCTTGTTTATATGCTGAGATTTAGCAGAAAATGTGTGTATTTAACGAGAGATGGAAATAGAAACCTCAAAGAGGACTACAAATCCCAGCAATACAGTAACAATGCAGAATACCACCAGCTATAGGGGGTGTATATAGACAGCCATGCATTGTATGTAGAGAGATGACTGCGCTGTACTGTGTTGTAAAGAGATCCATGTACTGTACTGTATACAGGGAGATTAATTAATTGTGCTGCATACAGAGAGACCCATGAATTGTGCTGTATACAGAGAGATCCCTTTCATGGGAAATAGGAAAAAGTGGATACTTTTGTCACCATCTATACTGGGCTCACCACACTCTACAGAGGTCTCAGGTCACATGACCTTTCTGGTCTAGGCATGCCTTATATCCCTGCAGGGCCATAGACAGGGGGCGTTGCTTGGTCTGAAAAAGCTCTGGGGCTAGAGCCCATAGCAGTGGCCACCAACCTTTTTGCAGTCCCAGGGGAGGGCACGCCGGTGGTAACCAATTTTTTGCGGGCAATGGCTGGTGTTGACGCTTCAATCATCATGGCAGTATGGTTGATATGGTGTCAGGGTGATCGAAGCGCATTGTTTCTATTGTTAAATTCTAATATAAAATGAAGTGGTTCAACTCTCCATAATGCAGAATCAGTGGGAGCCCTGGGCATGTCACTTGCCACATCTCCTGCCACCAGATGCAGCGTGTCACTTGCCACCATCGCCTGTCACCAGATGCAGCGTGTCACTTGCCACCATCGCCTGTCACCAGATGCAGCGTGTCACTTGCCACCGTGACCTGTCACCAGATGCAGCATGTCACTTGCCAACGTCGCCTGTCACCAGGTGCAGCGTGTCACTTGCCACCGTCGTCTGTCACCGATTGCAGCATGTCACTTGCCACCGTTGCCTGTCACCAGATGCAGCGTGTCACTTGCCACCATCGCCTATCAGATGTGGATTGTCACGTGCTACTGTCACCTGGCACCAGATGTGGATTGTCACTTGCCACGTCACCTGCCACCATTTGCAGATTGTCACTTGCCACGTCACTTGGCAACTGATGTGAATTATCACTTGCATGCCAGCCAGTGCCACCAATTGTGCATTGTTACTGCATTGGTGGCAGGCTGGCAGCACTGGTCCGTTTAGTGAGAACAGGAGAGGAGTGATGAGGCGCGGACAGTGAGAGATGAGGTCATCTCGCTGCTCCCCGCCGCACCTCCGACATTGAAGTGGCCTGCGCTGTGAGGGTGGAAGAGCCTGGTGTTTCGTCAGATGCTGTGAGGGCGGAAGAGCGGTGATGCCATCTCTGCTCGTCTGCCCGCTCGCTTCTCTCCTCTTATCCGCCTCTCTCATGCAGCCCGCCAGCCCGCCCCGCCGCAGCCGTGGCCCAGTGGTTAGGCAGGGAACCTGCAGCAAGAGACTCAGGCTGTGGGCCCCAGATTCGGGGCTATAGCCCCAATAGCCACCCCCTAGTGACGCCACTGGCCATAGATAATTTTTTTTTCCTGGGGGGGGTTCAGGTCTTTCAAACTCAAAGGCATCATTTAGGTCATGAGGATTTGCAATGCAGCACAACAAAAATGATCTCCATTCAACTGAATGTGGTTGTGGTGCAGTAGTGCAGGGTTTAAGGGATTAAAATATGTGATGAGGAAGCAATCCTACCAAATGCTCTTTGAAGAACAATCTTAACACGGATCCTCTTCAAAGTGCAAAACTAGTGGAAACTAGTCTTAAGTGTTTATGTAACTGACATCCTTTATGTAGCTGAAAAGTACCTAGGGTCCTAGTGGATGATAGGCTCAGTAATGGCATGCAATGCCAAGCTGCTGCTAACAAAGCAAACAGAATATTGGCATGCATTAAAAAGGGGATTAAAGCGATAATTTTCCCACTCTACAAGACTTTGGTTCAGCCTCATCTGGAGTATGCTGTCCAGTTCTGGGCTCCAGTCCTCAGGAAGGATGTACTGGAAATGGAGTGAGTACAAAGAAGGGGAACAAAGCTAATAAAGTGTCTGGAGGATATTAGTTATGAAGAAAGGTTATGAACACTGAACATATTCTCTCTGGAGAAGAGACGCTTGAGAGGGGATATGATTTAAATTTGCAAATACCATACTGGTGACCCCACAATAGGGATAAAACTTTTTCGCGAAAGGGAGTTTAATAAACAAACAAAGATTTGGGGGCACACCCTAAAAAATGCATAAAAGATGGTGCAGCCATAAGACCATACAGACAGAAAAAAAGATTACAGCGCACACATACAAAAATTACATTTAATTCCTGCAAGGCTATTTAAAAACACCTGAGCGTTAGGGATGAGCCGAACACCCCCCTGTTCGGTTCGCACCAGAACATGCGAACAGGAAAAAAGTTCGTTCGAACACGCGAACACCGTTAAAGTCTATGGGACACGAACATGAATAATCAAAAGTGCTAATTTTAAAGGCTAATATGCAAGTTATTGTCATAAAAAGTGTTTGGGGACCTGGGTCCTGCCCCAGGGGACATGGATCAATGCAAAAAAAAGTTTTAAAAAGGGCCGTTTTTTCAGGAGCAGTGATTTTAATAATGCCTAAAGTCAAACAATAAAAGTGTAATATCCCTTTAAATTTCGTACCTGGGGGGTGTCTATAGTATGCCTGTAAAGGGGCGCATGTTTCCTGTGTTTAGAACAGTCTGACAGCAAAATGACATTTTGAAGGAAAAAACTAATTTAAAACTACCCGCGGCTATTGCATTGCCGACAATACACATAGAAGTTCATTGATAAAAACGGCATGGGAATTCCCCAAAGGGGAACCCCGAACCCGAACTTCAGGTATGATATGGATATTAAGGGGAACCCCGGCCAAAATTTAAAAAAAAAATGACGTGGGGTTCCCCCTAAATTCCATACCAGACCCTTCAGGTCTGGTATGGATTTTAAGGGGAACCCCGCGCCAAAAAAAAAAAAAAAAACGGCGTGGGGTCCCCCCAAAAATCCATACCAGACTCTTATCCCAGCACGCAACCTGGCAGGCCGCAGGAAAAGAGGGGGGGACGAGAGTGCACCCCCCCTCCTGAACCGTACCAGGCCACATGCCCTCAACATTGGGAGGGTGCTTTGGGGTAGCCCCCCAAAACACCTTGTCCCCATGTTGATGAGGACAAGGGCCTCATCCCCACAACCCTGGCCGGTGGTTGTGGGGGTCTGCGGGTGGGGGGCTTATCGGAATCTGGAAGCCCCCTTTAACAAGGGGACCCCCAGATCCCGGCCCCCCCCCTGTGTGAAATGGTAAGGGGGTACTTACCCCTACCATTTCACTAAAAAACTGTCAAAAATGTTAAAAATGACAAGAGACAGTTTTTGACAATTCCTTTATTTAAATACTTCTTCTTTCTTCTATCTTCCTTTATCTTCTGGTTCTTCTGGTTCTTCTGGCTCTTCTGGTTCTTCCTCCGGCGTTCTTGTCCAGCATCTCCTCCGCGGCATCTTCTATCTTCTTCTCCTCGGGCCGCTCCGCACCCATGGCATGGTGGGGAGGCTCCCGCTCTTCTCTTCTTCTTTTCTTCTCTTCTTCTCTTCTTCATTTTCTTCTCCGGGCCGCTCCGCATCCATGCTGGCATGGAGGGAGGCTCCCGCTGTGTGACGCCGCTCCTCGTCTGACAGTTCTTAAATAACGGGGGGCGGGGCCTCTGACGCACGGGACATGACGGGACTTCCCTGTGGCATTCCCCGTGGCGTCACACAGCGGGAGCCTCCCTCCATGCCAGCATGGGTGCGGAGCGGCCCGGAGAAGAAAATGAAGAAGAGAAGAAGAGAAGAAGAGAAGAAAAGAAGAAGAGAAAAGCGGGAGCCTCCCCCCCATGCCATGGGTGTGGAGCGGCCCGAGGAGAAGAAGATAGAAGACGCCGCGGAGGAGATGCTGGACGAGAACGCCGGAGGAAGAACCAGAAGAGCCAGAAGAACCAGAAGAACCAGAAGATGAAGGAAGATAGAAGAAAGAAGAAGTATTTAAATAAAGGAGTTGTCAAAAACTGTCTCTTGTCATTTTTAACATTTTTGACAGTTTTTTAGTGAAATGGTAGGGGTAAGTACCCCCTTACCGTTTCACACAGGGGGGGCCGGGATCTGGGGGTCCCCTTGTTAAAGGGGGCTTCCAGATTCCGATAAGCCCCCCACCCGCAGACCCCCACAACCACCGGCCAGGGTTGTGGGGATGAGGCCCTTGTCCTCATCAACATGGGGACAAGGTGTTTTGGGGGGCTACCCCAAAGCACCCTTTCCAATGTTAAGGGCATGTGGCCTGGTACGGTTCAGGAGGGGGGGGGCGCACTCTCGTCCCCCCCTCTTTTCCTGCGGCCTGCCAGGTTGCGTGCTCGGATAAGGGTCTGGTATGGATTTTTGGGGGGACCCCACGCCGTTTTTTTTTTTTTTTTTTTTGGCGCGGGGTTCCCCTTAAAATCCATACCAGACCTGAAGGGTCTGGTATGGAATTTAGGGGGAACCCCACGTCATTTTTTTTTTTTAATTTTGGCCGGGGTTCCCCTTAATATCCATATCAGACCTGAAGGGCCTGGTATGGAATTTAGGGGGACTCCCACGTCATTTTTTTTTTTAAATTTTGGTTCGGGGTTCCCCTTTGGGGAATTCCCATGCCGTTTTTATCAATGAACTTCTATGTGTATTGTCGGCAATGCAATAGCCGCGGGTAGTTTTAAATGAGTTTTTTCCTTCAAAATGTCATTTTGCTGTCAGACTGTTCTAAACACAGGAAACATGCGCCCCTTTACAGGCATACTATAGACACCCCCCAGGTACGAAATTTAAAGGGATATTACACTTTTATTGTTTGACTTTAAGCATTATTAAAATCACTGCTCCTGAAAAAACGGCCGTTTTTAAAACTTTTTTTTGCATTGATCCATGTCCCCTGGGGCAGGACCTGGGTCCCCAAACACTTTTTATGACAATAACTTGCATATTAGCCTTTAAAATTAGCACTTTTGATTTCTCCCATAGACTTTTAAAGGGTGTTCCGCGGCATTCGAATTTGCCGCGAACACCCCAAATTGTTCGCTGTTCGGCGAACTTGCGAACAGCCAATGTTCGAGTCGAACATGAGTTCGACTCGAACTCGAAGCTCATCCCTACTGAGCATATTCAGAAAATATGGGGATTTAGTTACACCATATGACCATATAGTGCTAAGCCCACTACTACGTCAAAGTACCCCAATATCAGTGGGTCCAACGCTAAGGAGTTTATTAAGACACGTGGCCACTCAATAAAATTAGAAGAAAAGAGGTTTAAAGATAAACTACATAGAGGGTTCTTTACTGTAATGCCCCGTACACACGGTCGGACATTGATCGGACATTCCGACAACAAAATCCTAGGATTTTTTCAGACGGATGTTGGCTCAAACTTGTCTTGCATACACACGGTCACACAAAGTTGTCAGAAAATCCGATCATTCTGAACGCAGTGACGTAAAACACGTACGTCGGGACTATAAACGGGGCAGTAGCAAATAGCTTTCATCTCTTTATTTATTCTGAGCATGCGTGGCACTTTGTGTGTCGGATTTGTGTACACACGATCTTGTCGAAAAATTTTATAGCCTGCTCTCAAACGTTGTGTGTCGGAAAATCCAATGGAAAATGTGTGATGGAGCCTACACACGGTCAGAATTTCCGACAAGGTCCTATCACACATTTTCCGTCGGAAAATCCGACCGTGTGTATGGGGCATAAGAGTGGCAAGGATGTGGAATTCCCTTTCACATGCGGTGGTTTCAGCGGGGGGCATCGATAGTTTCAAAAAACTATTAAATAAACACCTGAACGACCGCAACATACAGGGATATACAATGTAATACAATGTAATACTGACATATAATCACATACATAGGTTGGACTTGATGGAGTTGTGTCTTTTTTTAACCTCACCCACTATGTAACTATGTAATCCTAAGGTTTTTAAATATACACCAGCTAAGTCCTTCCTGAGCTAAATTTTTAACTTGCATCCATACTAATTTTGTTCCTTTCACACTATATAGTATTTTAAAAAAGAATTATAATTGGTACTTACTGTATATTTTCATTGTGTAACAATATGCAGCATGTACCTGATAAATATTTTTCACCGCCAGCTGAAAACAGCCAACCAGCATCCGATCAGTACACTCAGCCAATGGCTGCAAGCACTGCCAGATGTGTTCTGGTGGGGGGGTCCTCCTGTCAGAGCACAGTAGCTCAGTAGGGAGATCACTGTAATAACATCACATCATTAGTACAGATAGCTTCTCCTAAGCTCCCGAGTTTTGTTTTCATTCAGCTCGATTCAACTAAAGAAAAAAAAAAAAAACCTACTGTGTGTGCCAGGCTTTAGATCTTATCTTATCATATATTCTAAATGGCAAATATACCATGAATACCTACAGCCAGGATCCAAGGTGTTCCAATTTCTGTTTGTACACCTGAGTGATGGGCTGAAAAGAGCCAAGGCTGTCCACTGATGTTAACATGTACAGTATCTGCACGTCAAGTGTTTACCTGCTGTTAGGGACCAGTTTCCAACCCTAGATGCAGAGATTTTGTCAAAGCGCAAAAATATACCTACCTGCAGGTAACCACTAGATGTGCAGCTACATGTGGATACATGTTTACAGCAGCAGACAACATTGGCTGTTTTCAGCCCGTCACTCAGGTGTACAGGCTGAGCAGAGATTGGAATATTTGAGATCCCAGGAGCAGGTATTTACAGTATACTTGCCGCACCATGGTCATGTATGATGTATAAATGAGACCCAAGACTGGATTTTAGCTACCTTACTGTGCAACCTGAGCAGGTGCAAGGTGCAACATATCATGGAAGGCAGTAAAACAGTGTCCTAAGAAATTTTATGAAATGTTTTAAGAGATTAAAAAAAAAAAAAAAAAGTGCACTGCCTACCACAGGTGCACCTGGTCAATAAGGTTGGCTCGTATTCAGTCTTAAACTGTAGTAAACCCAGCTTTTGAACTTGTACCTACAGGTATGCCTATAATAAGGCTTGCCTGTAGGTACAGTGAATATCTCCTAAACATGTGATGTTTAGAAGATATTCACATGGGAAGCAGCAGGTGACATCACCCACGCATGTGCTCTGAAGGGACGGCATACTGTTTTGGTCATTTGGCAGTCTGTTCTGCACTTCTGTGATCTTCTTTTAGCTGACAGTTGGATAAAGGCTGCTACATCACTCAGCAGGTCCAGGCTGTGGAAAGACCCCAACATTTAAGTTGGAATTCACCAAGATCCCTGCACCGACAGTTAGCTCAGCCTCTCAGTGAGCCGCTAAGATCCTGAGCCAGTTTCCCCTTCCACAGCCCAGCACTCCAGTGAGCATGGGGGGTGGTCTCCTTCCTAAGACCCCTCCCCCCCTCCCTCCTCAAGCAAAGGTTCCCACTGCAAAGCAGAAATATCTCCCTCAGTCAACACCCCCCCCAGCAAAGATTCCTAATTATGAATAAATTCTCTCTTTGTTCAATCAAACTCCCTCCCAGAAGCAAATCCCTGCCATTAACCATCCCTGTAAACTTGTCTACAAAAAATCCCCCTTCTCCAAAAGCAAACCCACCTATCTTTCCTTAACTCCCCCTCCAAAAGAAACTCTCCCAGGCAGGAATTCTTACCCCCTCCTTCCCCCAAACAAAAAGTTTACACCTCTCCACTTGCCAGACCTCAGATTCAGTGCTGCGCAGAGGCAGGAAAACTTCTGCAGCCCCAGTCTCCCTTTTGCTGTGTCATATGTACCTCGAGGAAGAGTCTAGGAGTTCCCTCAACCATGCACTGTCAGTTGCAGGTATCCAAGACCTGTTTGGAGGTATTGCAAGCATCAGGACCTTGCAGGAATTTCATGCCTTTTGGGGGGACACCTTATTAAACTGATGGAGATTTGGCACAATAGAAGAGGGATTGGCTGCTGTACTCCAAGACTCCTTGATTGCTTCTACTGTGCTGTTGCTGAAGCTGTTGCTAAAGCTGAGCAGCGCAGCAGCAGGGACACTGCCTGGGCATTTTGCCAGGATGCTCGGGGGGGGGGGGTTTGAACACCCCTAACCCCCCACCCCCTTATCTATGCCCCTGTATCCCTGACAGTAAAGCAGAGAGGGGAGCGGAGGGTTCCCCCACTACTGGTTTCTCTATTGTGCTGTATTGGGCTTGGTCTATAAATGGCTAGATTTGTCTCCTACATTGTGTGCAATGTCTACCATTTCCCTCTTACATTCTGTTGACATCTTCTGTAGCTTTATTCTTGGCTGGCTGTTCTCTGCAATCTCTGTATTTATTCATCTGTTGCCCCTCGATCTGTAAACACAACGATTCCCATCATGGGATGCCCTGTGTATATGTAATAATAAAAAATGGTGCGCTCATTCAAGAAGCTATGCAGCAAAAATAGACAAATATGCAGGAATGACTATCCCTAATTTAGAAAAAAAACACAAAACAAAAATTGCAGTAATATGCGATAATATGCTAAACAGTGATAAAGTGCACTAATTCAAGAAGCTAAACAGCAAAAATAGTCAAAAATGCATAAATGACTATCCTGAATAAAAAAAAAAAAAAAAATACAATAATATGCGAAAAGATGTAAAGACAATGATAAAAGTGCAGATGAATATCTGCTTTTGATTCAAGCACTTTTATCACTTTTTCACATATTATCGCATATTATTGTATTTTTTGGGTTTTTTTATTCGGAATAGTCATTTATGCATATTTGTCTATTTTTGCTGTTTAGCTTCTTGAATTAGTGCACTTTATCACTGTTTCACATATTATCGCATATTACGGCAATTTTTGTTTTGTGTTTTTTTTTTTTTAATTAGGGATAGGCATTCATGCATATTTGTCTATTTTTGCTGCTTAGCTTCTTGAATTAGCGCACTTCATCACTGTTTCACTTATTATCGCATTTTTTTATTTTTTTTTTAATAGAGGGATAGTCATTCATTCATATTTGTTTATTTTTGCTGCATAGCTTCTTGAATTAGTGCACTTTATTATTATTGTTATTACATATACTCAAAAACACAGGGCATTCCATGATGGGAATCGTTGTTTTCAGATCGAGGGGCAACAGATGCATAAATACAGAAATTGCAGAGAATATCCCAGCCAGGAATAAAGCTACAGAAGACATCAACAGAATGTAAGAGGGAAATGGTAGACATTGCACACAATGCAGGAGACAAATCTAGCATTTATAGACCAAGCTCAATAAAGCACAATAGAAAAACCAGTAGTGGGGGAACCCCCCGGTCTTCTCTCTGCTTTACTGTCAGGGATATAAGGCATGCCTAGACCAGAAAGGTCATATGACCTGAGACCTCTGTAGAGTGAGGTGAGACCAGTATAAATGGTGACAAAAGTATCCACCTTGTCCTATTTTCCATGAAAGGGATCTCTCTGTATACAGCACAATGCATGGGTCTCTCTGTATAGAGCACAATTAAATAATCTCACTGTATACAGTACAGCACAGTCCTCTGAGGTTCCTATTTCCATCTCTCGTTAAATACACACATTTTCTGCTAAATCTCAGCATATTAACAAGGAAAAATAAAACATTCCAAATTATGCTACACCAATGGGATATTGGGGTTACTCAATCCTTGATTTCTTCCTCCCTGAACTTCATGTCAGATCTCATGGTTACCACTCCCCTCTCTGCACATCACTCCTACAGTGATTCAATGGCTGCCATTGCAATTAAAGAAAAATCTTACACACAGCAGGGAGCAATGATGAAAATACAGCTGCAGTGACCCCTGTGGTGGGATAACTTACACAACATAACTGAACCAGAACTTTCAGAATGTTTGCAAAGAAAGTTGATCTGGAGTCATGCAATGTGGACTTGCTGCAGCATAATTACTTGCTATCTGGGATTGTTTCAGAGAAACAAATATTTTTTGTATGATAGATGAATTATTTTATGCAATGACACAGGGTTTATCATTATATATGATTGCTGGAGTGAATGTATTTCACACATGTACAGTAAGGGATTAGATTAATAGCAGTGGGTTCACTATCACCAGATTGTGGGATTATAGATTTGTGCTGCTTGCTTCTTTTTTCTTGCCAAAAACTGAGACTTGCGGGTCTCTTGCTGTAGACTTGTGGGTCCCTTGCTGTAGACTTGCGGGGCTCTTGCTGTAGACTTGAGGGGCTCTTGCTGTAGACTTACCACTACAACTTTGCTCTTGCTAGTGACTTGCCATGCAAATTTGCATTGAAAACGTGTCAACTAGAACTTGTGCTTCAAGTGCTCTGCAAGTGTACAACTTTCCAGGGAAGATGTGCAGCAAGTTGACAAGACTTACAATTCAATACTGCCACAAATGTGTGGCAAGTTATCCTTGCTATCTGAGTAAGTACATGACTGGCAAAAATAATTGCACTGGGACATGATTCTCTATCTTCAACGCAGAATACCATCTTAAAGGAGTACTATCACTAAATAATATTATGCTACTCCAGCCCTGGGATCACAGCCCTAAAGGCTGCACCTTAAAAATTAGGTTCATATGGAAGATACCACTTTTTTTTAAATGCGACAGCTTTCCTTTAACCTTATTCAGCTATAATATATATATTTTTATATTAGTCTTTTCATTTTAAATTAAGGAAAGTATTTCAGGATGGCTGCTGCCTATCGTAGCGAAGGCTGCACTCCAGTGCTGCAGGTTTTCAACACCTGACTCATGCAAGCAGTGCCAGTATCAGGGCAGTTATATCACTGTAAATTGATTCCAGTCCACTAAGGAAACATGCACCATAAAGTTTTTTTTGGACAATATGTTCACAATCACTTACATTTAGAAGTAATTAAAGTCAATTTCTGGCATCGTATGAAATTTTTTTTAGTGCATGTCCAATCGGATAATATCAGATGAACTGTCATGATCGAAAGCTCTGTACTAATGATCCGATTATTGTACGATTTTCTGATCATGTGAATGGGGCTTTAGTCACAAGTATTTAGAAGCAAAGCACAGCACAGCACAGTAGTCAAGGTAATATAATTAGTTGCATATACAGCCCAGATTTGTGGGTTATATAGTTTCTTCTGGTTGTGTCCATAGTCGTGAAATAGTAATCAACTGGGGCATCATGGCTGTCATTTACAGCGTGACTCTGAACTGCACCAATGCCTTAAGAAGCAGTTAAAGAAGAGCTGCAGTCTGCTCACAAAATTTGTAATAAAAACATCTTTGCCATTCTGAAGCTTTCCTCCAACTACTTTGCATATTATTTTATATATACTATGATTCTGTACTTGCCAAATATGCTGCGGAAATCTCCCTCCACTGAGTCTGGCTGCATCCATTTTAACTGTGGGCAGCTGAAACCACTGCCTGTTCACTTCCTAGATTTACACAGACACACAGAGGCACACATCAGCTCTGCAGCTCTTATTGGCCCTCTTATGACTCACCCCCCCACCCTCCCTTCCTGGCAAACTCTCACGAGAGTGAGAGAGAGAAAGAGCTGTGCATGATGTCATAAGCCTAGGCTTTTTACCAGACAAGAAACAGGAAGTGTGCTGTATAAGGTATTTACTGGCAGAAAAAAATATGTTTTACTATCCAAAGTTAAAACAACAAGGGCAGAAGATTTAATAGATGGAAAGATGAAAAATGACTGAAGTTCTGCTTTAATGTAAGAATGAGTTTCTTTGAAATACAAGACACTAGAGGTTTGGTGAATGCAGCTTTGTCTGAAGTAAAAAATTATAAAAGCTATGAAGCCCAAAGAATGGCAGCCATTCCTGTTTTTGACTATGAAATAAGAACCTATTTACCCGGTTCATGACCGGCTCACACAGATATACTGCGACAGAATGGCTCTCCTGAGCAAAATCCCATATATATATATATATATATGGCCAGGAGAGCCCCCAGAGGGCACGCCCGCTGCACAGCAGGGGGCCCGATGTGTCTGCCGGCCTCGCACGATCGCGTGCACGAGAGCCAGCATGGGGATTTGTGTGTGTAAACACACAAATCCCTGTGCTGTCAGAGCAGAGAAGACAGATCGTGTGTTCCTACAAAGTAGGGACAGCGATCTATCATCTCTCCTAGTTAGTCCTATCCCCACACAGTTAAAGCACAGTGAGGGAACACACAGTTAACCCCTTGATTGCCCCCTAGTGTTAACCCCTTCCCTGCCGATGACATTTATATAGTAATCAGTGCATATTTATAGCACTGATCGCTCTATAAATGTTAATGGTCCCAAAAATGTGTCAAAAGTCTCCGATCTGTCCGTCACAATGTTGCAATACCACTAAAAATCTCAGATCACCGTCATTACTAGTAAAAAAATAACAATATATAAAACCTCCATAAAAATGCCATAAATCTTTCCCATATTTTGTAAACGCTATAACTTTTGCGCAAACCAATCAATATACGCTTATTGCAATTTTTTTTACCAAAAATATGTAGAAGAATACATGTTGGCCTAAACTGATAAAGAAATTTGTTTTTTAAAAAAAATTGGGGGGATATTTATTATAGCAAAAAGTAAAAAATATTGTTTTTTTTTAAAATTGTCACTCTTTTTTTGTTTATAGCGCAAAAAATAAAAACTGCAGACGTGATCAAATACCACCAAAAGAAAGCTCTATTTATGGGGAAAAAAAGGACCCAATTTTGTTTGGGTACAGCATTGCATGACCGCGCAATTGTCAGTTAAAGCGATGCAGTGTCAAATTGTAAAATGTACTCTGGTCAGAAAGGGGGTAAAATCTTTTGGGGCTGAAGTGGTTACAGGCTGCATAGCATGGATGGAGGAATCTGTTAGCCTGCTCTATGATTGCTTGGCTAGCTTAACTGCATTTCAGCAAACATAAGAATGATTGAGGCTAGCCCCAAGCTTTTATCACATGTTCTAATCTACAATCATTTATTAATTCATCATTAAGCAAAGAATATTATAAACAAAGGAATCCCCTACCACTGAATATAAAGCCTGGTACACACCATTAGTTTTTTCCATTAAACCCAACAGGTTGAACAAAATAAAACTGTCAGCTCCGGTCTGAGCCACTGTACTAAAGATCTAACATTAGTACAGTGATTCCCCCCCTCTGACAGGGGGACGGCTCCCCCACCAAAATACTCCAATCAGCTTTCTTGGCCATAGGCTGAGAACGCTGATCAGGAGCCAGTGGGCTGATGGCTCTCCAGCATGCTCATCCGACAGAAGCCGGCCAAATGGCTGGCTTCTGTCGGACCGAGTGCCTTACACAGGCTTTAGGAGCTGAATATGTCAAAAAATAAGCAGCTGATGATGCGGTGATCTTATGGTTATGCTGTAGCGTTGCAACATACTTGGACTTTACTAAAGACTTAATAAAATCCAAATAAGTTTATCCATATCATGTCACAACACGTAATGCATGTGTTGCACCATGAGTACATGATGTACTTGCCTCTTGGGTGGGTAACAGTAGCTGGAAAGTATTGTTTTGTTAAATTGATAGAAATTCACAAGATTTGATGATATAAAGGGACTATGCTATAACTACTATTAGGGTTAATGTGACCATGTGTTTTGCTTGCGTCTAATCTAGCAAGGTTACTTTGCGGTATAAGCAAGGAAGCTGAGATCTCTGCAGTGTGTAAATGAGCTTTTACTATACAAAAATGCTGTGCATACAAAACTATTACAATATTAGGAATACAAATCAAGACTGACAGATATCTATCTATAACAAGCAAAATGCCTACCAAATAAACAGCTTATGGTCTTAAACAGTACAAATACACTTAAAAGTTACTTAACTCCGGTTACTGTGTAATTACAATCTACGTTGCTCCTGGAGGCCAGGCACCTTCTTCTTCGCTTATTACAGATTCTTCCTCCTGCTCTGGTGTTAATCCATTATAAGTAGGCTTCTATCAGTCTCTACTGCTCCTTTTATTTGGGCTTTTGTTTACCAGTTTGTTGACAATGGTTACAAACTAGTTTATCTTAACAACCAAACTGCCAACTGTTCCCATTGTTACCAAGGCATTCGTTTGAGAAACATCCTCAGATAAACCTGATCTCTGCAATCAAACTAGTCTGATTGCTATTCTATCACAGTCTTATAGAAAAATCGTATATTTTATATCAAACACAACACATTCCGCCCTTGGTTTTTCAGGTGTTTCAGTCTTTGGCTAAAAGTTAATTAGAAAGTCTATTCTAAAGTTCTTTACAAGTCCAGGCTTGTAATACATCAAAGGCCTTGCTCTCCACATTCTGTCCATCATGTAACCACTTTTCTCTGGTCTTATGGATCAAATCGTAGACAGCCTGTGGAGTGGAAAACAAAGCGGATTATCTGTTCCTTCTAATAATACATAAACAGTAGACCCTGGCCCCTTCAGCTACAATCTCTCCTCTAACTAGCTTCTTGCCTGGATCTCTGACCAACACTTTGCCACCTGCCTGTACCCACTTCTGACCCTCCCAAAGAACATCAATAGGGAGGAGAGGAAATATACAGATATTTCCTAGAAGATCACTGCTGTTTATTTTGGATGGTTTGATGTTATGTAGCCTCACTTTCCACTCTTGCTGAGAAGTATCCACTAACCATTCAGAGTCCCAGCCACTGTCTTGAAGCTCATCTGCCAATGCAAATATAACTTCAAACCTTCCTGCCAGATTCCTTCTCATTTCTAGATAGGCTTCGGCTTCAGATGTGTCACTCTTGGTGTCTATTTCATAGGAAGCAGTAACATGGTATCTGTTAAGCCCTGTTCTTTCAGGAATCTTACATAAATACTGAACTCTGAACTCCAGCTGTGGAATCTGTGCCCCAGCCCCTACCATCCTCTCATATGGTGTGCTTTTGGCTATTGGCCTAGAATTTAACCACATGACTGCCTGTGTGAGGACCCAATCCCATCCCCTTAGTGTTTGTGTGATTGTAAGCTTGCGTATCTGATCCTTTGTATCTTTCAATCAAACCAGTTGTCTGTGGATGGTATAGGATGTGGCACAACCAGTACACTCAAGAATCTTTGGCCCATTGCTGTACTGTTGATCCAGTGAAGTGTGAGCCCTTATCACTTTGGACTTGCTTGGGACAGCCATAAGCAACAACAAGTTTATGGAGCAGTTGAAGCATTGCGGCTTGATCTGCAGGTTTGCAAGGATGAACAAGCATAAATCCTGAATAGGTGTCCTGTAAGAGAACTATCGTGCTCTGGGAGCACTTGTGCACGCATGCACGCATGAGAGACTTGGCGGATCACAGACGTGCCAATGCGCGTACGCGAAGCAGTGTGCGTATCCGTAGGAGCGCATCCGCGCATCCCTTTGGCGCAAGAGGGACTACTTAAGGGGTGCACTGACCTGTAACAGATCCTGACTGATCTTCAGCTGTTCCTGTACCCATATCCTGTTGAATCTTGCTATTGCCTGCCTGATATCCGTTGCTGAACCTTGGCTTTCCTTGACCCTGCTTCTGGACTCCCCTATACTTCTGATTATTGGTTCCTGATTCTGGCTTCCTATTTGACCCTGCTCCTGATTGATGACTTGGTACCTTGCTGCCCGCCTGCTACCGAACCCGGATATCCTTGTGACCACGCTTCTGCCTCCTGTTTGGCTCAACGCTGTCTTCTGGGTGCCCGCAACAAAGTTCCTGCGACCTGCTGTAACTTTCTGCCTTCCAAGAGTTGCATCATCTGCTTCAAGCTTCCGGGGCTACATCTGCAGGCACTTGTGTTCCTCCTGTCCCTTGGGTACTTCTGTCTTAACTCCCAGCGCGACCCGGGTTGGCGATACAAGAGAGGCTGACCTCATCACTTCAGACTCCAGCCAGGTACGTGACATGTCCACTGCAGTACAACAATATCTCAGTCCATTGTTTCCCCCAGGGCAGGGGACCGATGAAGTCAATCTGCCAGATCTCTGCAGGCCTCTCTCCCCTCCTAATCGACCTAGTGGAGTACTTTTGCAATGGCCATTGTCGCACTTCTCCACACACACTGTACAGTTCCCTATTACAGTTTTTATCATGTCCATGGATATAAACAATCCTCTCTGCTGTGCCCATTCATATGTTGATTTCTGCCCCAAATGTCCAGATTGCTTGTGGGCCCTGTTGGCCAAGTTCATTAAGACAGGATCAATTGGCACAACTGCATTCACTTTGGCAATTTCATCTGCAACTCTGTTATAGTTCTCAAAGTCTGGGACCAAGGGCACATGTGCGTCAAGTCCCACTTTTATGGTGTGGGAGTAAGCTTCCTTCCAGATGTAGTCCCAGACTTCCCTGCCTCCCCACGCCACCTTTCCATTAATCATCGATTCATTGGACTTCCACGTGGGCATCCAAGTTGTCAGTCCTTTAAAGACTGCCCAGCTGTCAGTGTAGATAGTGACATGGGAAGAAGGATCCTCCTGAAGTCATCACTACAGCTTTCAACCCTGCATACTGACTGGACCCTCCAATTCTGGTCTCCTGCAGAGCTGTATCTGGGTTGTAAGCTGCTGCTGTCCATTCAACTATGGCTGAACCATCAGTGAACCACGCTGACTCCTTCATGTCTTCTGGCAGAGACTCAAAGGGTGGAGCCTCTTGAATGGGGGATGACTGCAGCTCAAGAATTTCTTCTTCTGGCCTCTTTCTTGAAGGTACCACTTCCATTTCATCGGTGTCTGGTTCTGGACTACAGCTGCCCTAGTGGTCAGTTCATTATCTTTCACCCATCCTGCTATTGGCAATGCAGTATGGATGGTGACTGTGTCCTGTCCTGTAATGGTCTCTACATGTTGAAGTGCTATGTAGGCCCCAAACAGGTACTACTCTAGGGGCGTGTATCTCTTCTGTGCTCCTGTCAGTTGTTTGGACCAAAATCCAATGAGTATTGCTCTCAGTTCTTTCTTTTCATTTGGCTGCCACAGACTCCAAGATATGGTACCATCCTACTCCCCTACATCCAGCTGAAATGGTACTCCTTGTCTTACGGGTCCCAATCCCTGATGCGGCAAAATGGCTTCTTTAGCAGCAAGGAATGCAGTCCACTGCTCTGAACCCCATGAGAACTCAACATTTTTCCTGTTAACATTGTATATAGGCCTCAGAATCAGTCCAAGATATGGTATGAACGATATCCAGAATCCCTCAACTCCAATGAACTTCTGTGCCTCCTTTTTAATAGTAGGGGCGACAGCGCCTGGATAGATTGCACAACTGTCTATGGAATTTTCCTGTGTGGCCCAGTCCATGTCATTCCTAGGAATTTCACCTCTGTGGCAGGTCCTTGGACTTTGTCTCTGTTGATAGCCCACTCTCTGTTCTCCAAGTGCTGTATCAGCAAGCACAGTGCTTCAGTTACATCTTCCTTTGTCCCAGAGATCATGATGTCATCAATGTAGTGAAACACAGCAACTTTCAAATGCAGGGTACTTAAATCTCGGGCAATCGGTCCATGACAAATCGTTGGAGAATGAACATAGTCTTCAGGAAGCACAGTGAAAGTGTACTGGCGGCCGTCCCACACCATAGCAAACTGGTCTTGACACTCTGGGTCTATCAAAATTGAAAAAAAAGCATTAGCCAGGTCTATCACAGCATGATATTCTCCTGCCTCTTTAGCAATTTTCTCAACAATTGAGATGATATCAGGTACAGCTGACTTCAATAGAGAAGCCACTTTATTTATACCTCTGTAATCCACAGTCAATCTATATGTCCCATCAGGTTTCTTTATTGGGAACACCGGAGATAAGAAAGGACTTACAGCAGGTCTAAGGATCCCTATTCTCAACAGTTATTGAATAGTCTCCCCAATTTCTTTGTGGCCTCCAGGAAGTCTGTATTGCTTGGGACAGACTGGCTTCTCTGGTGGAGGAATGTAGACAGAGGTCCATTTTGCATGCCCTCTGACCACAGCCTTCACCGCCCTAACCAGATACACTTTATCAGGATACCCAAATGTGAATGTACCCCATTCAGTCTGATAAGACTAACCTTGAAGTACATTCATCCCAAAAATATTTTTGGATAACTCTGATACCACAACATTGGTCCAAAATCCTAGTCCCTTGCCTATAGCCAATTTCACCCGTGTCTCAACTGCTGGTGTGGTTTGTCCTCCCAAACCTTTTACATAAACCAAATCTGCTTTGTGATGGGAAGGATTTCCCTGCAAAAGTGTAACTTCAGCTCCAGTATCAATTAAAGCCATCGCATGTGTAGGAGATGACTTCCCCCACCATACAGTGACAGGTACATATGGGCATCGGCCTCCTGCTGTCACTGTCCTTACTGCTATTACAGGAGACCCACCTTCCCCTCATAAAGAATAAGGAACCTCTCAATCCCCTTTCACTTATTCTCTCTAACTCCTCCCCAGGATAAAGGGATTTGGGTTTGGGTTCATGTTCAGGTTTAGGAATCGGTTTGGGGCTAACAGGAGGGATCTGTTCTGTTTTCTCTAAGTCTAGGCTGATGTTATCTTCACTTGGAGTAGTGTTTCTAACCCTGACAGTTTTCCCTACTAAATGTTTCCACCTCTTCAGCATTTCTGCAGTAGAAATCCCATCTATCTCATCTTTAAGTACTCCTGCCTTTAATAGGTCCACCCACATTTCTTTCTTAGAATTAACTAGCCTGGTTTTCTCTTCACCTCCCGTCTTCTCTCCCACTTTCCCTTTCTTTTCTGTAAAAGTTATTTTCTGCTTGTATTCTTCCTGTCTGGCCTTGACCTTATTTACTGCCCTGACTGATTTTGTTTTAGTCTCCTCTAGCTCTCCCAACTGGCTTAAAAGGGTAGTGGCTTCATGAATCTTGCTGTTTAATCCCAGGCCTCCCAGAAATGACAATAAAGGAGCCATGAGATTAAATGGCGCAGACCTCATCAGCTTAGAGCACAGAGCAGACGTAAAAGGTTCCATATCTGGACCCATCCACTCTGGAAATGTATTTAATACGGTTATATATCATGTAACCTGGAAATACCCTCTCCTATTGATCTCCAGGAGTAGGTATTTTCCAGGTCAGTAGGACTAGCGTATACTCAGACTATTCCATCTCTCACGAGGTCTAACAGTGAAAAATTCACACTAAACTTTTGGGCTTTTCGCATTGGCTGATGCAATTGTGGATCATGGGTTAACACTCCCATAGCCACTGCTTCCTTATCTGACAAAACAATACTGTCCACCCCTTCATTCCACAAGTGTAGGTGCCAACTCAATAGGTGCTCCCCAGACCTTTGTTTGTATTTTTTTTGCCAGCTCATGGAGTTCAGCTTCTGTAAACTACCGTACTTCTTCAAATTCAACATCTCTGGGGTTGTGATAATGCACCTCCCCATCTGCCACATCCTCTCTATCATGTTATCGTTTCCTATGCTTAGTAATGAGTAGACATGTGCGTTCGTTTTCGTCCGAATGCATTTTCGTCCGAATTTCAGGTATTTTCGCTATCGTTTTAACAAACGATAACAAACGTGCAGAATCTGAAAACTGAAAGATCAGACATAAACAAATGCTTTATTTTCATTTTCGTTGCAACAACAGTTCGATATAGATAGGAGATTCGACATGACGCTGACAATACGATCTGTGTCCATCAAACCTGTGGTTGAATGTGCCTAACCTTAGCTCTATTAGTCCAAGATTATTCTACATAGAGAGAAAAGATTCGACATAGAGAGAAAAGATTCGACATTATAGAGGCAATAGCAAAAAAGGTTGAATGTGCCTAACCCAACTCTATTAGTCCAAGATTATTCGACATAGAGAGAAAAGATTCGACATGAAGATTCGATGAAGCAGTCCTCATGAGCGGACATTTATGGTCGAATTCTTCACCCATAGGCTATAGAAGAATTCTAATGTTGGTTGACTAGTAATAATAATTAATAAATATAATTATTACTAGTGTCATACAACATTAGAATTCTACTATAGCTTGTAGGCGGAACATTCGACCGGAAATGTACGATTGCGGCATTGTACAGTTTAGCTGCTCCGTCAAATCTTAGAACATTCGACAGACACCATAAGCCTTCAATGACAGATTCAACCTCAATTATTTTGGCTTTTCAAACAAATGCATTTTTTAACGGAACTAAATAAATAAAAACAAATTTCGGGAGTAACTAAATAAATGTATTTTTCGGACGAAAGCGAAATTCCAAAACAAAATATTTCAGTGTGCACATGTCTGTCTAGTAATGAGAGGTCTGGCATATTTTTTCTTTCCCACTAGCAGATCATCACCTGAAATATCAAACTCTATCTCCTCATCCTCACTATCATTTGAGGAGAGCACATCCTCACAATCCCAGTTTTGGAATGTGATAATGGCATGTACCCTGGCTTTTTTAACAGGTTTACAGCCCTTCCTTTTCCTTAAGTCATTAATTGATTTGGTCATGAGGGCTGCACACTGCTCTTGCAAATCATCAGCCCGACTAGCGGTTGAACATACACTGAAGCAACTGCTAGCTGGTCTTTTAATACCTTAACCTCTGCCTCTGCCTTCTCTCTTCTATGTGATGCGGTATAAATAGCATGAAGGAAGTACCAACTCACTGTGGACACTGTCCTCTTCTTTTTTTTACCTAAATCCAACCCCTTAAGGCTAAAATCTACAAAATGATCTGAGATTTTATCACCCCGAGTCATATTCAAGGAAGAAGCATATTTCACAAATTCTTTAGCAAGAGGCTCCCACTCATTGTCTCTGGCCCAGATAGGTAAGCTGCACACTTCCTTCTGGCCACCAGAACCCTCTGCAGCCTTGCTTTTTCTAAACAGCTTACACAGCATTTTTACCTAGCACACAACACACCGCAGAAAAAAACCACATCTGCTTCAGTTGAATTATAGCACAGATCACAGCACGAGCCCCCAAATTGTTTTGCTTGCATCTATCTAGCAAGGTTACTTTGTGGTATAAGCAAGGAAGCTGAAACCTCTGCAGTGTGTAAATGTGCTTTTTACTATACAAAAATGCTGTACATACAAAACCTTTACAATATTAGGAATACAAATCAAGACTGGCAGAATTCTATAACAAGCAAAATGCCTAACAAATAAACAGCCTATAGTCTGTAACAATAGAAATACACTTAAAAGTTACTTAACTGTGTAATCATGATCTCCGTTGCTTCTGGTGACCAGACACCTTCTTCTTTGCTTATTACAGATTCTTCCTCTTCCTTTGGTGTCATTATCAGTATCAGTCTCTACTGCTCCTTTTATTTGGGCTTTTGTTTACCAGTTTGTTGTCAATGGTTACAAACTAGTTTACCTTAACAACCAAACTGCCAACTGTCAACAGTTCCCACTGTTACCAAGGCATTCGTTTGAGAAACATCCTCAGACAAACCTGATCTCTGCAATCAAACTAGTCCGATTGCTATTCTATCACAGTCTTATAGAAAAATCATATATTTTATATCAAACGCAACACACCATGCATAGTGAAATATTGACATGAGATATTTTCTCCTAGCTCTCCGCCCAGCTTAATTTTTCAGTTGCAGGATATTTTTATATAGCCAATATTTATGTCAAACACATAAAACGTCAAGGTCAAATATATCATGGTCACATGTTGCCTGTTCCACATTTTTCATAATCCCAAATATGTCATTATTTGTTGCTTGATCACATGACAGTGGTTATATCTATGTAGATTAGATATCAACACACACAACTTTTTTTCTTCCTCTTATTTAACAAATCCTCTAAACCATGAGCAGACTGAACCTCTGCAAACAGGAATAAACCAAATCAAACAGGTAATGAGAGACAAGGCCCGCTGTCCTTAGCTAAAAAGGAGAAGTAATGTGTTCTCATAATGTCATGTGCTCTTAAATGTTTTCACAAGAGTAGCTTTCACCGTGGGAATTAAAGCTCCTGTAATAAAACCGAAGTTCACACTAAACTGCTCAGCCTCAAGTATTTCTTTTGCAATCTGATTTATATTCTTTTGTAATGTACACTCATTCTTGTAATGTTTACTGTCTTGTTAAAATTTATGGCATAATTAGTAAAAAGTTCTATTTTCAGTAAAGCCAAATAAAAATTGATGATACAACAAATGATTCCATAAAATGGTAGATGTACACAAGATGTGCTGTCACAATGTGACTTTTATGATCTATTATTTTTATGGTTATTTTTTTTATAAACACATGTGCCGTGACCAACTAATAGTGCCTTTGCTGTAAAATAAATAAATGCAAAGAGAGAGAGGGAAAATGCACAGTAGCCAGCCATGCTACTATTATTGAGCATCAAGTAAACAAATAGACAGAGGAAGGTGAAATGAGGTTGCATGCATCCAGTGTCAGCTGGGAATAAATTACCTTAGTTGGCACGGTAGTTGGCTGAATGTTAGATCAGAACATGCCCCACTAGAAAACATCATTTGTACAGTTAAATACCTGCATTCATGGTACAGGGACAAGGCAGAGCATTAACACAATTTAAAAAGAAAAAAACGACAAATCAGATTTCCTTTGGCCCTTCCCAACTCCCCCCGAGACATGCAATAAATAGCAGCTTAACTCAAAATCAGATCAGGCAGTGATTGGGATTGGTTGCCAGAGGTTACAGCATATTATTACTGCTCATTGACTGGATACTAGAGGTTACAGCACACCATTTATCATTTCTGCTAACCGATTGGTTGCTAGAGGTTACTGTACATCCTTACCACTCACTAATTGGTTGCTAGAGGTTACATGCTTACCGCTCACTCATTGGTTGCTAGAGGTTACCTGCTTACCACTCACTGATTGGTTGCTAGAGGTTACATGCTTACTGTTCACTCATTGGTTGCCAGAGGTTACATGCTTACCGCTCACTTATTGGTTGCTGGAGGTTACTGCACATTATTACCTGTCAGTGAGCTATGTACAGAGTGTAGCATTTAGGGGTGAGCTATTTATGGAGTGCAGGATTTAGGGGTGAACTATGTACGAAGTGCAGGATTGAGGGGTGAGTTATGTACGGAGTGCAGGATTGATGGGCGAGCTATGTATGGAGTGCAGGATTGAGGGGTGAGCAATGTATGGAATGCAGGATTGAGGAGTGAGCTATGTACAGAGTGCAGGATTGAGGGGTAAGCTATGTACAGAGTGCAGGATTGAGGGATGAGCTATGTACAGAGTGCAGGGTTTAGGGGTGAGCTATGTATGGAGCTCAGGATTGATGGGTGAGCTATGTACAGAGTGCAGGGTTTAGGGGTGAGCTATGTACAGAGTGCAGGGTTTAGGGGTAAGCTATGTACAGAGTGCGGGGTTTAGGGGTGAGCTGTGTACAAAGTGCAGGGTTTAGGGGTGAGCTATGCACAGAGTACAGGGTTTAGAAGTGAGCTATGTAAAGAGTGCAAGGTTTAGGGGTGACCTGTGTTCGGAGTTCAGGGTGTAGGAGTGTGTTGTGTGCATAATATATGAATAAAATGAATCTGAATCCAATATAATTAAATGGTGAGAGGACTCAACCAGTAATAGGGTGTTACCGATTTGTCGGTTGGGACAGGATACCTCAAGAGCAAATAAACATATCACATATCCATATCACTGGAATATAGGAAAGGAGGCTGGGATAAAAAGAGATAACCCAAGAAAGCAATAAGGAGAGTCCACCACAGTATATCATTGGAAATATCTAACAAGCTTTATTGATCTTCAAATAGTATGTTAAAAACCACTAAAAAATGACATAAATAGCATTAATGTGGAGTCATTTACCCAAATACCCCACAATAAAAAGAAACACAAACATACAATTGGACAAAGTTGTCACAAAATGGCGCCAAAACTGGAAACGCTATGCACACTGCACATGCACACCCAGTACACAATGTTATTCTATAGTGCTGCTTTGGTATTAAGCCAAAAAATATCATATATATATATAGATATATATATATATCTATATATATCTATATAGATATATATAGATATATATATATATAGATATAGATATCTATATATATATAGATATATATCTATATCTATATATAGATATAGATATATATCTATATCTATATAGATATAGATATATATCTATATATCAGAGCATGAGGCTGGTGCTGGCGCTACCTCCATTGATGCATTTCGCAAACACAACTGTGTGCTTTTTCAAGACATATGACATGAATTATCCCAGTCATTTTAAAGGACCCAGTGTTCAATAGGGATGAGCCGAACACCCCCTGGTGTTTCTTGAAACTATCGATGGCCCCCACTGAGACCACCGCCTGTGGAAGGGAATTCCACATCCTTGCCGCTCTTACAGTAAAGAAGCCTCTACTTAGTTTAAGGTTAAACCACTGCTTAGGGGACAGGAGCCACACTGGGGCAGGGATTCTGTCAGCTCTGCAGGGGCAGGCTCGGAGGTGGTTGACGCCACGCCAGCTTCAGCCAGGAATGGTTGTATGCGACAATGGCACCATGTTTCCTTGTTTGGCACACATCCTGAATTTGGTGGTGCAGTGGTTCTTGAGCAGGTACCCAGGCTTACAAGATCTCCTGAGGCAGGCCAGAAAAGTCTGTGGTCATTTCCAATGGTCATACAATGCCAGTGCTCGACTGGCTGACATTCAAAGGGAATGCAACCTGCCCACTAACCGCCTCATTTGTGACATGTCCACCAGGTGGAAGTCAACGTTGGCAATGCTGCAGCGGCTGTACATGTAGCAAAGTACCATCAATGAGTACCTGTGTGAGTATGGCACCAGGACAGGGTCAGGGGAGCTTGGCTTCTTTTTGCCACGCCAGTGGCTACTGATCAAGAATACATGCACTGTTCTGTCACCATTTGATGAGGCCTCGAGGATGGTGAGCAGCGACAATGCATGCATCAGTGATACTGTCCCTCTTGTCTTCCTGTTGGAGCACACGCTTCATGGAATAATGAACAGGGCACTTGAGGCAGAACAGTGTGAGGAAGAGGAGGACTTCCTTACCTCTCAAGGCCCCCTTTATCCAGATATTATTCCTGCAGGCCCACCAAACACACAGGAAGAAGAGGAGGAGGAGGAGGATTGTTTCAGTATGAACGTGGAGGATAACACTCAGCAGCAGTCTTCAAGGGATGGTTTTCAGTCCACAGAAACCCAAGGAGTTGTACGTAGCTGGGAGGAGGTTGTTATGGATCATGTGATCCTTAATGACCCAGAGGACTCAGAATCGGATGCCTCTACAAACTTTCGCAGGCTTTGCAGAATCAGGGAGGCCATGCAGCATAAGGACCCTAGGATTCGTGATATCAAAGAGAAGGAATCATTACTGGCTGGCAACCCTTCTTGATCCACGTTACAAAGGTAAGGTTGCAGAACTTGTCCTGCCTTCGCAAAGGATGAAACATCTTCAGGAGGCCTCGAAGAAAGGTTCGTGCAATGCATTTCCAGACCCTGTGAGGTTACAAATTCCTGGTGCTGGACGTGTTTCTGAGGCTTCTGTCAGGTCACCTGAGGCCAGGTGACAGATGCACACCGTTGGGGTCAGGAGTGCACCGCAAAGGTAGTGGACCCTACGGCTGACTGCTGCGGATGGGAGTCTAGGTGGTTAAGGAAGGCAGGTCCGCTGGAACACCAACACGGATCCCACAGGGGCTATAGCGTAAGATTCCCCAGGGCGCGGAGTCTAAGAGCCAGCAGGTGTTCACCAGAACCTCTAGTGGTGAGGATGGACTGGGCTGCAACTGGCTCCAGGTTGCAACCCCCCAGGTCTCCCAGCTCACGCCCACAGTAGGCTACAGGAGGACGGAGATATTAAGGGAATAAGCCAAAGGTCAGGGCAACTAGCAGACAAGGATAAACATAGAACACGCCAAAGGTCAGGGTCACAAGCAGGCAGGGATAGTCGAGAACAAGCCAAGATCGGTAACTGGAATCAGACGTAGAAGACACAGCAAGATGCACACGGAAGCTAAAAACACAAAGGTTGATCAGCAAGGCAGGCTTGCAGTGCACAGGTTAATATAGAGTTCCCTGATAGGGGCTGGGGTGGAGCCATGCTTTGAGGAAAGATTATTTAAGTAGCCAGGTGAGAGTAGCTGGCCTCTAAAGGTGAACACATGGAAGAGAGGTAAGCTGACAGACAAAGATTACTGCATAACCATGACAACTTTGTTCAGTCAGAGGAAGAGAAGTGGAGAAGGTAGTCGCTGATCGATGCCTCTAGACAATTTTTCAGTCCTCGGTGGTCTGATCGGTTCAAGCAACCATCACCAGCGTCTGCATTACATGGTGCAGGAATATCTAGGGGCAAGAGCAGACTTGGAGACCTTTCCAACAGAGCATCCAATGGGTTACTGGGTCTTGAGGATGGACCACTGGCCAGAACTTGCTCAATATGCAATGAATCTACTGGCCTGTCCTGCATCCAGTGTGCTTTCTGAACGTACATTCAGTGCTGCTGGAGGGTTTGTAACGGATCATAGAGTGCGCCTATCCACAGACTCCCTTGATAGGCTCACATTCATAAAAATGAATCAGTCTTGGATCAGTAGCAGCTATCAAGCACCTGATGCTGATGTAACTGATTGATTTTTCTATGGATGTGGGATCCCTTGAAGACTGCCTATTCCTCCTCAATCTTGATGATGCTAGCTTCCAACAATATTTTTGGTTTAGGGCAACACCACTACTGCCTAAGGCCCAATTTTTTTGTCCCTGTTTAACAGGGGCATGTAATTACAATTTCTGATTTAATATTTCACAGCAAGGCCCGGAGTTACAGTGTTGTGGCACCACCACCAAAGGCCCAATTTTTCTGCCCCTGTCCCGGGAGCAGAAAAAAAAGACAAGCGTGCCCAACGGCAACCTGCAGAAGATGCACCATGTTCATGACCAGCACTGTGGACTGTGGACACAGAGCCTGCTTGCCCTCTTTTAGTGGCCTGTGAGCATCTCCCTCTCCTTGGTGGCCTTCCGGACATGATGGGGATTTTGTTTCGCAACACCACACTACACTGTATTGTGTACTGTGTACACCACCAGAAAAGTAGTACAAACTGCACTACGGGTGCACGGTATTGTGTACATTACCAGAAGTCTAATAGCAACTATGGGTGCACTGTATGTATTGTGTACTGTGTACACCACCAGAAAAGTAGTAGCAACTGCACAATGGGTGCACGGTACTGTGTACACCAACAGAAGTGTAATAACAACTATGGGTGTACTATATTGTGTACACTACCAGAAAAGTAGTAGCAACTGCACTATGGGTGCACGGTATTGTGTACACCACCAGAAGTCTAATAGCAACTATGGGTTCACAGTATGTATTGTGTACTGTGTACACCACCAGAAAAGTAGTAGCAACTGCACTATGGGTGCACGGTACTGTGTACACCAACAAAAGTGTAACAACAGCTATGGGTGTACTGTATTGTGTACACCACCAGAAAAGTAGTAGCAACTGTACTAGGGGTGCACGGTACAGTGTACACCACTAGAAGTCTAATAGCAACTATGGGTGCACTGTATGTATTGTGTACTGTGTACACCACCACTACTCTGTACACTGCCTGAATTATATTAGAAACAGTACACCAGGAACGGCCTACAGTGAGATATAGCTAACACAGTGGATATATATATATATATATATATATATATATATATATACAAGACTATCTGTATATATATATATATTAAATGCACTGCAGCTAACTGAATCTCCTGCCTGCCTGAAGTATATTAGAAACAGTACACCAGGAATGGCCTGCATTGAGATCTAGCTAAACTCTATGCAGTGGATATATATATATATATATATATATATATATATATATATATATATATATATATATATATATATATATATATATAAGACTATCTGTATATATATAATAAATACACTGCAGCTAACTGAATCACCTGCCTGCCTGAAGTAGCAACTGCACTATGGGTGCACGGTATTGTGTACACCACCAGAAGTCTAATAGCAACTATTGGTGCACTGTATGTATTGGGTACTGTGTACACCACCAGAAAAGCAGTAACAACTGCACTAGGGGTGGACGGTACTGTGTACTGTGTACACTGCCTGAAGTATATTAGAAACAGTACACCAGGAATGGCCTGCAGTAAGATATAGCTAAACTGTATGCAGTGGATATATATATATATACATATATATATTTATTAAATACACTGCAGCTAACTGAATCACCTGCCTGCCAGAAGTATATTACAAAGAGTGCATCAGGAACAGCCTGCAGTGAGATATAGTTAAACTGTATGCAGTGGATATATATATATATATATATATATATATATATACAAGACTATCTGTATATATATATTAAATACACTGCAGCTAACTGAATCACCTGCCTGCCTGAAGTTTATTAGAAACAGTGCACCAGGAACACCAGGTACAGACTGCAGTCAGATCTACAGTAGCTAAATTGGATACAGTGAATATATATATATATATATACATACGAGACTGACTGTATATATATTAAATACACTGCAGCTAACTGAATCACCTGCCTGCCTGAAGTATATTAGAAACAGTACACCAGGAACAGACTGCAGTCAGATCTAGCTAAACTGGATACAGTGGATATATGTATATACAAGACTGACTGTATACATATATTAAGTACACTGCAGCTAACTGAATCACCTGCCTGCCTGAAGTATATTAGAAGTATATTAGAAACAGTACACCAGGAATGGACTGCAGTCAGATCTAGTTAAACTGGATACAGTGGATATATATACGAGACTGACTGTATATATGTATTAAATACACTGCAGCTAACTGAATGACCTGCCTGCCTGAAGTATATTAGAAACAGTGCACCAGGAATGGACTGCAGTTAGATCTAGCTAAACTGGATACAGTGGATATATATATTATTATATTATTATACAGGTTATATATAGCGCCAATTGTGCAGCGCTTTACAACATGAGGGCAGACATTACAGTTACATTACAATTTGGCACAAGAGGAATCAGAGGGCCCTGCTCGTTAGAGCTTACAATCTAAAAAGGAAGGGTCAATTGATACAAAAGGTAATAGCTGTGGGGGGATGAGCTGATGGAATGAAGTAAAACAGTGTTAGCTAGAAGCAGGAATAGCTTCTTTGAAGAGAAGGGTGGCACAAGACTGACTGTATATATGTATTAAATACACTGCAGCTAACTAAATAACCTGCCTGCCTGCTCAATCTAAATGACACTCTCTTTCCATCCACTCCAAAGACACAATACATGAGACCGACGTGCAGGCGGCCTTATATAGTGTGGGGCGTGGACTTAGTCCCCCTGAGCCATGATTGGCCAAAGGCACCCTGCCTTTGGCCAATTATGGCTCTCTTAGCTGAGGGCACTGTGATTGGCCAAAGCATGGAGGTCATGGTGCATGCTCTGGCCAATCATCATACAGCAATGCACTGCGCTCCCGCAGTGCATTATGGGCCGTTCCGCGCCGCTCTAATTTGGCGCGAACGGCCCATAATGTTTGGTTTTTGACGAACGGGTGAACAGCCAATGTTCGAGTAGAACTCATGTTCGACCCTAACAGAAGGCTCATCCCTAGTGTCCAATGAGAAGTTACCATGTCGTAATACTGTTTAGAGGCCATTTTGTGATGACAAAACATATTGCATGATCAAAAAAAAGGACAAAGGCAAGAAAAAGTAAATTGATATAAGGAGCTTACATATTTGCATAGTACTTCCACCTAATACCTTTATCATATAAAGATGTGCAAATAAATAATGCCAAAATCACAATTTTACATCACCCATGGCTTTTGGTGAAGGATCTTAGTTATAATTAAATTTTGATTCTGAATTTAGGTTAAATGAATGGGATTTATAGGTCCCAAAGTTACTTCGGATTAGTAACTGTGCTAAGGTTCAAGGAAAACCTTGAGACTTAGCTCATTATTTAAGCCATTAGGGTGTAAAATATTAAGCCTAAAAATCCAGGACTTCTCCTTTTTAAGTAGAACATTGTCATAGTCACCTCTACGGGCTGACAAATCTAGGGCAAAAAATCCCTTGAATCTCAGGCCAGTGATTTTACCATCATGACACAATATGACGTGTTGTGCAACTGGTGCCTCCTCCTTCAAGCGTATGCTTTTTAGGTGTTCACTGTTTCTGATTCGAAGTGGACGTTTTGTCTTACCAACATATAATTTTTTGCACGGGCACTCAATGATATACAGTACCCATGCAGTAGCACAGCTGATAAAATGTTTAATCTCAAATTCATGTTTTCTTTTAGAATCAGTGAACACCGCTGAGCGTTCAACGTGACGGCAAACTCCACAATGACCACAAGGGAACATCCCATTAAGTCTGGGCATTTCAGTGAGCCAGTTCCTATTAGATGTTTTTACAAATTTAGACTGGACCGATGTGTCATTAGGTTTCTGGCACGTTTTGGGACCATATGTGGCCTAGATCCTACAATACCCTCCATGCCGCTTGGACGGGTCAAAATGTGCCAGTGGTTCAGAAGAATGGAGCCAATCTCATTCCATTGGGCACCGTACTGCGTAATTAATCTGACCAGTCCCTCTTGTTCACTGCTAGTAGGATCACGGATCGATAAAAGATCCTTTGTTGTCTTAGATCCAGCAATTTTCCTTGCCCGCATAAGCGTACGGTGAGAGTAACCCCTCTACCTGAATCAATGGTATAACATATCGGACTCACGGCAATAATCCTCCTCGGTGGAGGAGTTCCTGCAAATTCTCAGGAACTGGCCCACCAGAATGCCTTTGACAAGTGGTCTGGGGTGGTGGCTATCTGCCAATAATAAAGTATTAGCAGCTCTAGCTTTCCTGTAAGTTTTAGTTAACAATCTGCCATTCTCCAACCTAATGGAGAGATCAAGGAATGATATCTCTCGAGGGTCCACCACAAAGGTAAGACGTATGTTCCTGGAGTTATGGCTTAACTCATCCATAAATGCCTTCAATTTAGTAGTGGAACCCTCCCATATCATTAAAATGTCATTGATGTACCTTAGCCAGGTGCAAGCGTGGCCAAGGTACATTGGCAATCCATATACCTCCTCCTCCTCCCACCTTCCGAGGTGGAGGCATAAGCGGGTGCCCAAGGTGCTCCCATGGAAGTGCCATATCCTTGCTAATAGCTATTTCCCAAAAATTGGAAATAGTTGTGTTGTAAAGCCAAGTCCAACAATTCGATAATAAACTTGTTTTGACCACCCATGTTGACCACCCGTGTTCACAACGATCGGATTTTCTGACAACTTTGTGTGACCATATGTATACAAGACAAGTTTGAGCCAACATCCGTCGGAAAAAATCCATGGATTTTGTTGTTGGAATGTCCGATTAATGTCCGACCGTGTGTACAGGGCATTGTACAGGGCATTATTGTCTCAGGTGTGAATGGGGAGCAGGTTTTTTAAATTTGATGTTATCGCTCTCACTTTCTCATACTGGCAACTGGAAGTTTTACATGGCACCTAATGGCAAAGAACTCTCTAAGAATCTGAAAAAAAGAATTGTTGCTCTACATAAAGATGGACTATAAGAAGATTTCCAAGACCCTGAAACTGAGCTGCAGCATAGTGGCCAAGACCATACAGCGGTTTAACAGGACAGGTTCCACTCAGAACAGGCCTCGCCATGGTCGACCAGGGAAGTTGAGTGCATGTGCTCAGCATCATATCCAGAGGTTGTCTTTGGGAAATAGATGTATGAGTGATGCCAGCATTGCTGCAGAGGTTGATGGGGTGGGGGGGTCAGCCTGTCAGTGCTCAGACCATACGCCGCACACTGCATCAAATTGGTCTGCATGGCTTTAGTCCCAGAAGGAAGCCTCTTCTAAAGATGATGCACAAGAAAGCCTGCAAACAGTTTGCTGAAGACAAGCAGACTAAGGACATGGATTACTAGAACCATGTCCTGTGGTTTGATGAGACCAAGATAAACTTATTTGGTTCAGATGGTGTCAAGTGCAACCAGGTGAGGAGTACAAAGACAAGTGTGTCTTGCCTACAGTCAAGCATGGTGGTGGGAGTGTCATGGTCTGGGGCTGCATGAGTGCTGCCAGCACTGGGGAGCTGCAGTTCATTAAGGGAACCATGAATGCCAACATGTACTGTGACATACTGAAGCAGAGCATGATCCCCTCCCTTCAGGGACTTGGCTGCAGGGCAGAATTCCAACATGATAATGACCCCAAACACACCTCCAAGATGACCATTGCCTTGCTAAAGAAGCAGAGGGTAAAGGTGATGGACTGGCCAAGCACGTCTCTAGACCTAAACCCTATTGAGCATCTGTGGGGCATCTTCAAATGGAAGGTGGAGGAGCGCAAGGTCTCTAACATCCACACGCTCCGTGATGACATCATGGAGGAGTGGAAGAGGACTCCAGTGGCAACCTGTGAAGCTCTGGTAACTCCATGCCCAAGAGGGTTAAGGCAGTGCTGAAAAATAATAGTGGCCACACAAAATATTGACTCATTGGGCCCAATTTGGACATTTTCACTTAGGGGTGTACTCACTTTTGTTGCCAGCGGTTTAGACATTAATGGCTGTGTGTTGAGTTATTTTTAGAGGACAGCAAATTTACACTGTTATACAAGCTGTACACTCACTACTTTACATTGTAGCAAAGTGTCATTTTTTCAGTGTTGTCACATGAAAAGATATGATAAAATATTTACAAAAATGCGAGGGGTGTACTCACTTTTGTGAGATACTGTCCCCTAAGCAGTGGTTTAACCTTAAGCTAAGTAGAGGGTTCTTTACTGTAAGAGCGGCAAGGATGTGGAATTCCTTTCCACAGGCGGTGGTCTCAGTGGGGGGGGCATCAATAGTTTCAAGAAACACCGGGGGGGTGTTTGGCTCATCCCTATTGGACACTGGGTCCTTTAAAATGACTGGGATAATTTATGTCATATGTCTTGATGTCTTGAAAAAGCATGCGGTTGTGTGTGCGAAATGCATCAATGGAGGTAGCGCCAGACTAGCCTCATGCTCTGCCTCCAACTTTATCCACTTTTAGGCGATCCCTGAAAACTTTCCTCTTCAGAGAAGCCTATCCTGCCTCCATCTAACAACTGCACTATTTTCTCCATTAGCTCATCCCCCACAGCTATTACCCTTTGTATAACTTGACCCTCCCTCCTAGATTGTAAGCTCTAACGAGCAGGGCCCTCTGATTCCTCCTGTATTGAATTGTATTGTACTTGTACTGTCTGCCCTAATGTTGTAAAATGCTGCGTAAACTGTCGGCGCTATATAAATCCTGTATAATAATAATAATAATATATATATAGATCTCTCTCTCTCTCTCTCTCTCTCTCTCTCTCTCTCTCTCTATATATATATATATATATATATATATATATATATATATATATATATATATATATATATATATATATACACACACACACATAAATACAGTGGGGACGGAAAGTATTCAGACTCCCTTAAATTTTTCACTCTTTGTTATATTGCAGCCATTTGCTAAAATCATTTAAGTTCATTTTTTTTCCTCATTAATGTACACACAGCACCCCATATTGACAGAAAAACATAGAATTGTTGACATTTTTGCAGATTTATTAAAAAAGAAAAACTGAAATATCACATGGTCCTAAGTATTCAGACCCTTTGCTGTGACACTCATATATTTAACTCAGGTGCTGTCCATTTCTTCTGATCATCCTTGAGATGGTTCTACAACTTCATTTGAGTCCAGCTGTGTTTCATTATACTAATTGGACTTGATTAGGAAAGCCAACACCTGTCTATATAAGACCTTACAGCTCACAGTGCATGTCAGAGCAAATGAGAAACATGAGGTCAAAGGAACTGCCTGAAGAGCTCAGAGGCAGAATTGTGGCACAGATCTGGCCAGGGTTACAAAAAAATTTCTGCTGCACTTAAGGTTCCTAAGAGCAAAGTGGCCTCCATAATCCTTAAATGGAAGACGTTTGGGACGACCAAAACCCTTCCTAGAGCTGGCCATCCAGCAAAACTGAGCTATCGGGGGAGAAGAGCCTTGGTAAGAGAGGTAAAGAAGAACCCAAAGATCACTGTGGCTGAACTCCAGAGATGCAGTCGGTAGATGGGAGAAAGTTGTAGAAAGTCAACCCTCACTGCAGCTCTCCACCAGTCAGGGCTCTATGGCAGAGTGGCCCGACGGAAGCCTCTCCTCAGTGCAAGACACATTAAAACCCGCATGGAGTTTGCTAAAAAAACACCCGAAGGACTCCAAGATGGTGAGAAATAAGATTCTCTGGTCTGATGGAACTCTTTGGTTTTAATTCTAAGCGGTATGTGTGGAGAAAACCAGGCACTGCTCATCCCCTGTCCAATACAGTCCCAACAGTGTAGCATGGTGGTGGCAGCGTCATGCTGTGGGGGTGTTTTTTAGCTGCAGGGACAGGACGACTGGTTGCAATCAAGGGAAAGATGAATGCGGCCAAGCACAGGGATATCCTGGATGAAAACCTTCTCCAGAGTGCTCAGGACCTCAGACTGGGCCGAAGGTTTACCTTCCAACAAGACAATGACCCTAAGCACACAGCTAAAATATAGAAGGAGTGGCTTCAGAACAACTCCATGACTGTTCTTGAATGGCCCAGCCAGAGCCCTGACTTAAAACCAATTGAGCATCTCTGGAGAGACCTAAAAATGGCTGTTCACCAACATTTACCAGCCAACCTGACAGAACTGGAGAGGATCTGCAAGGAGGAATGGCAGAGTATCCCCAAATCCAGGTGTGAAAAACTTGTTGCATCTTTCCCAAAAAGACTCATGGCTGTATTAGATCAAAAGGGTGCTTCTGCTAAATACTGAGCAAAGGGTTTGAATACTGCAGAATGCAAAAATGTCAACAATTCTGTGTTTTTCTGTCAATATGGGGTGTTGTGTGTACATTAATGAGGAAAAAAAATGAACTTAAATGATTTTAGGAAATGGCTGCAATATAACAAAGAGTGAAAAATTTAAGGGGGTCTGAACGCTTTCCGTTCCCACTGTATATATATATATAGATATATATATAGATAGATATCTATATATATATATCTATACAGATCTATATATATAGATCTATATAGATATATATATAGATATATATCTATATCTATATATATATCTATATATATCTATATATATATATAGATATATATAGATATATATATGATATTTTTTGGCTTAATACCAAAGCAGCACTACAGAATAACATTGTGTACTGGGTGTGCATGTGCAGTGTACATGGGGTTTCAAGTTCTGGCGCCATTTTATGACAACGTTGTCCAGTTGTATGTGTGTGTTTCTTTTTATTGTTTGGTATTTGGGTAAATTACTCCACATTAATGCTATTTCTGTCATTTTTTAGTGGTTTTTAACATACTATTTGAAGATCAATAAAGCTTGTTATATTGTGATATTTCCAATGATATACCGTGGTGGATTCTCCTTATTGCTTTCTTGGGATATCTCTTTATCCCAACCCCCTTTCCTATATTCCTGTGTTGTGTACATCCAAGTCCCCCCATTTCCAAGTACAGAGCTCTCCTCCCCCCCAGAATCCAGTTTGGACCTCCCCCCATCAATACACAGCATTCCTTTGGCATCAATACCCCCTCCTCTCCCTTTCAATACTGTCCGAGTCCTCACCACCTAAATAACATCAGAGTGGGGCTGAAGAAGAGCATCTGTAACTTATTGCATGTCCGTGGAGCAGCTTTTGCCTGTGTAGATCCCCCGCCCCCCTCTGCTCTCTCTGCTCTTGTATAGAGATTAACAGTGTGTTTTGTAGAGCAGGGAGGTTCTAAACGGCCACCAGGAGGAGAGTGCTGTCATTAGTAAATACAGAGCTTCTGTATTTACAAGTGACAGTAGCGAGCAGCTCAGCAGCCAGGGCCAGATCCCGTAGGTGGCAGAACCCTGGCTGAAAAAAAGCCGGCGGGCAGCGTAGGCTCCAGGGGCAGCTGCTTTGGGCCCCTCAACAATGGCGGAGCCCTGGGCAGATGCCCCTTTTGCCCTGCATTATAGACAGCCCTGGTCTTAACCCCTTGGAGCTGGTGCCTCCCAGTCCTTTAAGGGGTTTAGGGTGCCGGGAAGCGGGGTTTATGATCATGTGTCCGCCGTGATTGGCTGTCATGGCGGTCACATGATAGTAAAGCTCCTAAATGCAAGCAGAGATCGGGAGCTTTCTGTTAGCCGCCGGTAATGCGCTCTTGGCACAGCTGTATTTGCATGCAAATTTGCGCCAAGGCCCTCCCGCCTAGAGGCCACATATTTGCATGCAGCCAGCGCCAAGAGGTGAATCATAGGGAGGATTAAGGCTCCATTCACACCAATGTATTTTTTCATGCTTTTTGCAGAAATGCAGGACATTTTTTTAACATGGGTTCATATTGAACACACATCAATGCATTTTTGTGCCTCTGCATTTTTGGTAAGGGTCAGTGACTTTTTTAAATGCAAAACTGTGCTTTTTTTGCATTTTTGGTTTAATAGACTTCAATGGAGAAGCTTCAGAAAAGCAAGTAGTTAGTTTTTACTGTGATTTTGCCACAATTTGCATTTTTAAATCTGCCCAAAAAGATCTTTCCAAAAAAAGCATAAAAACGCGAAACTTAAAACGCAGCAAAATTGTGGGTAAAACCTGCGCAAAGCACAGCAAAAGGCACTGCAGAAACACTCAAAAGCAACATGCATAGATGTTAATGGAACCTTAAAGGCTAAGTTCACCTTTGTTCAACTTTTTTATGTTTTTTTCTAAATTCCAGCTCCCCTTTGTACCAATATCTCATTAATGTACTTATTTTGCAAAAATAAAACAGCTTTCCATTTATTCTACACAGGCTTACCTCACTGACTTCATAGCTGTTTAAAAATCCTGCTTGATTACTTGTGCCTTACTTCCTGGACAGACTTTAGGTTATGACATAGGAAGGAGTTGACCAGCTGAGGGTAGATGACGCAGGGTGTGTACTAATGAGATCACCCGGTCAACTCCTTCCTGTGTCATGACCTAAAGTCTGTCCAGGAAGTAAGGCAGAAGTAATGGATAACTGTTTTTAAACAGCTATGAAGTCAGTGATGTAAGTGTGTGTAGAAAAAATGGAAAGATGCTTTATTTTTGCAAAATAAGTACAGGGGGTCCCCGACCTACGAACATCCGACTTACGAACGACCCCTACTTACGAACGGGGCCCGAGTGACGTCACCGCGGCCTTGTCCGGCCTAGTGAAGCCTCCAGGATCCCCGGTCTTTCCTACGAGCGCTGCCCCGCGGAGGTGCACCGCGGCCGGCCTGCCTGGACACAGCATCTATCCATCTCCCTGCTGTGCCATCAGGTGAGCAGCCTGTAACAGCCTGTGAGCAGTACTGTAATATGCTTAATATGCAGTGTACTGTACCTGTTCCTCCTGTCCCTGCCGCCATGTAAAGAGTGAGAGGGGAGAGCTGTGCTCCTCCCCTCTCAGCTCTGACAGAAAATCTAGCAGTGCTAGGAGGTGACAGGGTCAATAAAGGGAACCTGTCACCTCCAATTGCTATCACACAGGGAATTGTTTTCTCCTGTGTGATAGCAATAAAGTTAAGTGAAAAAAAATTTATAAAAAAATAAAAAAAAATAAGAAATACAGTATTAATTAAATTAAAAAAAAAATAACAAAGTAATTAAAAAAAGTAAAGAATAATTAAAATAAAAAAAATTATACTGTCTGTATCCTCATTAGATGGATTTAATCTCACTTCCTGACTCTGAGACTGGATTTGTACTTAAAAAAGGTACTGTTCCGACTTACAAACAAATTCGACTTAAGAACAAACCTACAGTCCCTATCTCGTTCGTAACCCGGGGACCCCCTGTACATTAATGCTACATTACATTGATGCTATATTGGTAGCTGTAATTTAGGAAAAAAGAGTGAACAAAGGTTAACTTCGACTTTAAGAGTAACCCCACTTTTGTTGAGGAAAAAAAACATTCCTCTCTGGGTGATAAATGTATATTGTAAGGATTTTGACAAACTTTTCTGCAGATTCCTACCTTATGTTATTCTGAAGAAATAGTTGTTTGTCTGTGTCCATGTGCAAAATGAAAATGAATGGGTTAAATTTTTAATTATCAATCAGCTGCTGCACTTTCAGGGTTCTAATGAGCAAGTGGCAGGGTCTGAATATCATCTTTACACGTGATTTCCCTTTGGCAGTATCTCACCAAAAAATGTATTTTGTTGTAGGGTTGCCCAAAATCTGACTTGTATCTTAGTGCAGACAATAAATAAAAAATATTACCGCTCAGGTGATAATAGTGTAAGTGAAATAAAGCTGATTGCAATATCACAACAGAACCAACTATGCAAAAAACATACATAATAAAAATTGCAGCTCTAAATAAACTAAGTTCAAAGTAAATCATTAAAAAATAGTCTATATAGTGCTTAAACACTAAAGTGCATAGTGACAGATGAAAAGAAAGTCCATTGAAGTAATGCCCAAAGAAATGTGATTGTTTAGATGAATATCCACCTGGTGCACCTCCACCATGGTAATAAACAGGATGTGAGCTTACCAGATCTTTAGGCTGGCCATACACTATACAATTTTCCTATTCAATTTCCTTTAGATTTACCTTCAACTATGTCATATAAGGGCCTGCCTGATTGCATACAAATTTAATGGGTTTAGGTTTGACCTCATATTACATGGTTTTGGTAAATCTAAAGGAAAGTTAAACAAGAAAATTGTATAGTGTATGACCAGCCTTATGCCGCATACACACGGTCGGACTTTTCGGCTACAAAAGTCCAACGGCCCGTCCGACAGACTTTCGACGGACTTTTGGCGGACTTGCGGCGGACTTTCTAACGAACGGACTTGCCTACATACGATCACACAAAAGTCCGACAGCCTAGTACGCGGTGACGTACACCAAGTCCGAAGAGACTATAAAACGGAAGTTCAATAGCCCGTACGACACCCTTTGAGCTCCTTCTGCTAATCTTGTGTTTATCTCGTGTTAGTAGAAGTTTGGTGAGAGACGATTCGCGCTTGTGAGACTCGTATTTTTCAGTTAGTTTTAACTGTTGTTCAGTCTGTGCTTGTGAGGTTTGTATCTGCTTTTCAGTGCGTTTGGTCAGTTGGCATTGAGCAATCTTTGTTTTATTGTCCGTTCGTTGCTGATTTTCAGGTCGCTCTTCACAGGCCTTGCTGTTCTTCAGTGCGTTCTGTTAAGTGCGTTCTGACCAGCCGACCGTTTTGAAGCCATGTTACCTGTACGCACTCGTCGTCAAGCTTGTGCATTGTATGTGCTTGGTGCTGTAGTTCATTCTTCAGCCCAAGACCAGTCCATGAACAGGGCGAGGAGGAGTTTATGGACGAAGAATTGGTTGCTCCAGCGTGACCATTGCCATTGCTCCGTGAGATCCGTGAGAATAATCCTGAGGATTTCAGGAACTTTCTCCGGATGACGGACCCCGTTTTTGACCGTTTGGTGGCTTTTTTCACCCCTTATATCATATAGTTACATAGTTACATAGTAGGTGAGGTTGAAAAAAGACACAAGTCCATCAAGTCCAACCTATGTGTGTGATTATGTGTCAGTATTACATTATATATCCCTGTATGTTGCGATCATTCAGGTGCTTATCTAATAGTTTCTTGAAGCTATCAATGCTCCCTGCTGAGACCACCGCCTGTGTAAGGGAATTCCACATCCTTGCCGCACTTACAGTAAAAAACCCTCTACGTAGTTTAATGTTAAACCTCTTTTCTTCTAATTCTAATGAGTGGCCACGAGTCCAGTTAAACTCTCTTCTGCGAAAGTTTTATCTCTATTGTGGGGTCACCAGTACGGTATTTGTATATTGAAATCATATCCCCTCTCAACTAAGATCCTCCAGACCCTTTATTGGCTTTGTTGCCCTTCTTTGTACTCGCTCCATTTCCAGTACATCCTTCCTGAGGACTAGTGCCCAGAACTGGACAGCATACTCCAGGTGCGGCCGGACCAGACCCTTGTAGAGTGCGAGAATGATCATTTTATCTCTGGAGTTGATCCCTTTTGAATGCATGCCAATACTCTGTTTGCTTTGTTAGCAGCAGTTTGGCATTGCATGCCATTGCTGAGCCTATCATCTACTAGGACCCCCAGGTCCTTTTCCATCCTAGATTCCCCCAGAGGTTCTCCCCCCAGTGTATAGATTGCATTCATATTTTTGCCACCCAAATGCATTATTTTACATTTTTCTACATTGAACCTCATTTGCCATGTAGTCGCCCACCCCATTAATTTGTTCAGGTCTTTTTGCAAGGTTTCCACATCCTGCGGAGAAGTTATTGCCCTGCTTAGCTTAGTATCGTCTGCAAATACAGAGATTGAACTGTTTATCCCATCCTCCAGATCATTTATGAACAAATTAAATAGGATTGGTCCCAGCACAGAACCCTGGGGAACCCCACTACCCACCCCTGACCATTCTGAGTACTCCCCATTTATCACCACCCTCTGAACTCACCCTTGTAGCCAGTTTTCAATCCATGTACTCACCCTATGGTCCATGCCAACGGACCTTATTTTGTACAGTAAACGTTTATGGGGAACTGTGTCAAATGCTTTCGCAAAATCCAGATACACCACGTCTACGGGCCTTCCTTTATCTAGATGGCAACTCACCTCCTCATAGAAGGTTAATAGATTGGTTTGGCAAGAACGATTCTTCATGAATCCATGCTGATTACTGCTAATGATACCGTTCTTATTACTAAAATCTTGTATATAGTCCCTTATCATCCCCTCCAAGAGTTTACATACTATTGATGTTAGGCTAACTGGTCTGTAATTCCCAGGGATGTATTTTGGGCCCTTTTTAAATATTGCTGCTACATTAGCTTTTCTCCAATCAGCTGGTACCATTCCAGTCAGTAGACTATCTGTAAAAATTAGGAACAACGGTCTGGCAATCACTTGACTGAGTTCCCTAAGTACCCTTGGATGCAAGCCATCTGGTCCCGGTGATTTATTAATGTTAAGTTTCTCAAGTCTAATTTTAATTTTGTCCTCTGTTAACCATGGAGGTGCTTCCTGTGTTGTGTCATGAGGATAAACACTGCAGCTTTGGTTACTGAAGCCCCCCGATTCACTCGTGAAGACTGAGGAGAAGAATAAATTCAATACCTTCGCGATCTCCCCATCCTTTGTAACCAGATGTCCTTCCTCATTCTTTATGGGGCCAATATGGTCTGTCCTCCCTTTTTTACTGTTTACATACTTAAAGAATACCAGCAGGCAGGATACCTGCATGAAGCAAGCCATCACTCTGGAGCAGAGGCTAGTCGCCACGTTGCGGTACTTGGCGACAGGGAGAAGCCTGCAAGACCTTAAGTTCTCGACAGGCATCTCCCCCAGGCTCTGGGGATCATTATCCCAGAGACCTGTTCTGCCATCATTCAGGTCCTGCAGCAGGAGTATATTAAGGTAAGATTTTTATCCTTTATTAGCATCACATGTTATTTTATTTAATGTTTGATAATGTAATGTATTTATTAACTCAAACACTACTTACCATCATTGCAATATAGTGTGAATGTCCCCTTTTTGTCCTCATGCATGCTGTTTTTTTTTCTGTTTTTTTTTTTTTTGTCCTGCATGTATATTTGCCTTCACTAACCTCCCCAGGTTGTCCCCACATATCCACCTAGTCTACTCACTTTGAATGTGTTTTGTCAGCTGCATTGTAGTTTTATTCCCCTAAACTCCATCCAAATAGTGTGTGTGTGTCATTAACTCAATTTCCAATCCCCTCCCCCCCTAAACTCCATCCAAATAGTGTGTGTGTCATTAACTCAATTTCCAATCCCCTCCCCCCCTAAACTCCATCCAAATAGTGTGTGTGTCATTAACTCAATTTCCAATCCCCTCCCCCCTAAACTCCATCCAAATAGTGTGTGTGTCATTAACTCAATTTCCAATCCCCTCCCCCCCCCCTAAACTCCATCCAAATAGTGTGTGTGTCATTAACTCAATTTCCAATCCCCTCCCCCCCCCTAAACTCCATCCAAATAGTGTGTGTGTCATTAACTCCATTTCCAATCCCCTCCCCCCCTAAACTCCATCCAAGTAGTGTATGTGTCATTAACTCAATTTCCAACCCCCCCCCCCCCCCCCTAATAATTTGCTCTAATGTTCTGAGGTGTTGATTTTAAAAAAGCAAATATATGTTGCACTTTGCAAAATGCATTTGCACTCTGCAAGTGCATTTGCTCCAGGGCTTTAATAAATGAGCAGAAGCTCTGCTGATTTCCATCATTCAATCATGTGCAAGCCACAAAGTTTAGGGATTAATTGCCCTTGCATGTGATTGGGTACTCCTTGCAACATGAAGCCTTTTGACCTTACCTCATTTACTAAGCTGTGGAGCAACTGCACTTGCAGAGTGCAACAACTGCACTTTTCCAACTGCACAGTCTTGTAGCCTTTAGTCAATCAAACCTTGTGTGTCCTTAAACTTATTTTATAATTTCACCACCCCCTAAAATGTAACAATGTGCCATCAGAAGTGGTGAGCAATCTGATAAGTGTGCCTTTCCATATTATTTATTCAAGAAGATTTCTATTTTTTAATGTTATACTGATGCTGGGCAATATTGTTTTAATAAGTGTAATGTTCTTTCAATGTTCTTTGCAAAATTACTGATTATTGGATTCTTGTTTGATTCCCCAGTTTCCTTCAACGCCACAGGAATGGCAGACTGTGACATCCCATTTTGCCACCCGTTGGGACTTTCCCAACTGTGGAGGGGCTATAGATGGGAAACATGTCCACATCGTGCCACCACCCCATTCCGGGTCATACTATTTTAATTACAAGGGGTTCCATAGTATTGTCTTAATGGCGGTGGTGTCGGCACAATATGACTTTATGTATGTGGACGTGGGGAAGAATGGCCGGATGGAGGAGTATTTGCCCAGACGGAGTTCTACCAGCGTCTCCAGAGTGGTGGCCTGGGATTGCCACCTGATGCGGATAACGTGGAAGGACTCCCCTTTGTCTTCATAGCAGATGAAGCCTTCGCTCTGAGCAAGCACCTCATGAGGACATTCCCCAAAAGGAAAAAGCAATAAAATATTTTGCGCTTACTCTGAGTGAGCAGCTAACACAACAAAAAGAATGTTTGTTAAGTAAACCAGTGAAACAAAGTGTAGCGCTGTGAAGTGAGTACTGAAGAATATGAAATGAATTAGATGAGTTAAAAAACATTAATCTTAACGTGTCTATGTTAACAAAAAAAGTCCTTAGTTATAGTCTCTAAGTGAATAAGACCATAATGGTCTTAAACCATGAGGTGAAAAGTGCCGTCACTATAATAAGTGAAAGGATTGTGAATTGTCCTGTGTTCCAAAATAACACAAATGAAAGTGGTATGGTGGTGATTGTTCATCAATCTATTGGGGACAGAAGTCCTTGGGGTTCCTATCGGTAATAAGCAGAATCCACCTCAGTGTCCTCTATGAAAACGTGTGAAGTTCCCATAACCAATAGTTTAGGAGGCTTACCAGAGGGTTTGAACCCAAGACAGCGTATACTGTAAGGGTCAAACCGGCTTGTATTGCCCACCGGCAATAGGAGGGATCTTGGCAACCTGGGGAAATGGGAGTCCCAACTGTTTTCATAGAAGTATCCTCTCCATATGGTTGGTCACATATCCCAGAATACGGCTATATCTCCAGTGAAAAAACCTGTGGATGTAATCTGGAAATAACCCGCTGTGGGGCGCTGTTCCTCTTCTGTGACGAGCGACTCTAAGACACTCCCTAGCGCTGGTAATCCCTGGAGGAAAATGGTGGATTCTGCTTATTACCGATAGGAACCCCAAGGACTTCTGTCCCCAATAGATTGATGAACAATCACCACCATACCACTTTCATTTGTGTTATTTTGGAACACAGGACAATTCACAATCCTTTCACATATTATAGTGACGGCACTTTTCACCTCATGGTTTAAGACCATTATGGTCTTATTCATTTAGAGACTATAACTAAGGACTTTTTTTGTTAACATAGACACGTTAAGATTAATGTTTTTTAACTCATCTAATTCATTTCATATTCTTCAGTACTCACTTCACAGCGCTACACTTTGTTTCACTGGTTTACTTAACAAACATTCCCCAAAAGGACCCTCACCCCGGAGAGGAGGGTTTTTAATTTCCGGCTGGCCAGAGCGAGACAAGTTGTTGAGAATGTTTTCGGGATTCTGGCCAGCCGGTTCCGCCTGTTTTAGACATCGATAAATCTTGCGGAATACAAACTTAATTACATAATTTTAGCGTGCTGCATCCTGCACAACTTTTTGAACAAACATTCCCCAAATTATATTTTGCCAGTTGGGCCTGAGGCCGGACTTAATATTAGTGACAATCTGACGGGCCTGGATACTGTCCGTACTGGCTTGGCCCCCCAAAGTGCCTGTCAAGTTCGTGATCAAAACGTAGATTATTTTATGGGTAGAGGCGCCTCAGATGACGTCTTGATGACGAAACGCGTAAGGCGTGGCCTCTTGCGATCTGGTGACACAGGTGGAAATTAGGTGGTGAGGGGGACACCGACCGCTTGGATCATCGGATTTACATCTACATGCTCATTACCCCTGCAGGGGTTGGGCGCTCCGGTGAGTGGGGGCACTAGAGGGGACTCCACAAGGACAGTATACACTCATTGGGACGGACTTATCTGCAACCTTTGAAGATGCACTAGCCGGCTGCACAAGAACTGTTTATTCACATTGAACGATAGAAATAATATTCACGGCTTTTTTATATTTTTTGAAATTTTTCTGGTTGCTTGGACTTTTTTATATAATTTTTTTTTTTTTTTTTTTCACTTTTTTGATTCTTTTTGTGCACTAAGATTGTTTGCACACTACATGATGATAGCCTTTTTTTAGTTTTTATATATATTTTTTCATTTTTTTCACTAACACATACACTAATTTTTTGTGGGCAACACGGTGTTTGCCCTTTCTTCTAGGTATACCCACCCATATCTTTCATTGTACACATATATATATTTTTTGTGGTTTTTATACACACCTGATTGATTATTCACCATTGGTATTGCTTGGAGTTCTATCTATTAATTCAAGTATTATTTTTAAAACCCTTCATCTTGGGTAGTCTGCACAATTTTTTTGACTATCTTCAGCACATATATTTATTTTTAAATATCAATTTACATTGTGTTACACGTCTCACCTACCTAGAATTGGGGTGTTATGCTTCCCTTTTGTTAGGAGTTTGTACAGTTTATTTATTTATTTACTATCATTTTTTAGTAGTGAACAGCGCCAATCCCCTATTTCTTCAGATTACATAATTATTGGATCGCACCTTTGGTGCTTTCCCTATTAGGGGGGCTGCAGTTCGGTTACAAGCCCGTCCTAAGCACGGAACACCACTATATATACATTCCCCAAAAGGACCCTCACCCCGGAGAGGAGGGTTTTTAATTTCCGGCTGGCCAGAGCGAGACAAGTTGTTGAGAATGCTTTCGGGATTCTGGCCAGCCGGTTCCGCCTGTTTTGGACATCGATAAACCTTGCGGAATACAAACTTAATTACATAATTTTAGCGTGCTGCATCCTGCACAACTTTTTGAACAAACATTCCCCAAATTATATTTTGCCAGTTGGGCCTGAGGCCGGACTTAATATTAGTGACAATCTGACGGGCCTGGATACTGTCCGTACTGGCTTGGCCCCCCAAAGTGCCTGTCAAGTTCGTGATCAATACGTAGATTATTTTATGGGTAGGGGGGCCATTGCAATGCCCCAGAATATTTAATTTGTCAAAATAAAAAATCTGGATCAAATCTTGAATTATATTTATTGCTTGCCTTTCTTTTTGGGTTTCTCCTAGGTTATCGTAAAGCACTTGTAGTGCCAAGTGTATTTTCATTTATTAAAGCGGATCTTCACCCATCTAACGTTTTTTTTTTTTTTAGGAGTTCATTCAGAAACTTTTCTAATCATGATAATTTACTCACATGTTTTGTGAAGTAAGTCTGATTGTGGGCGATTTCGTTGCAAAGAATAACTTTTAAAAATCACAGACGGCGGTTCCCATCTTCGTTGTGGGCATTTGAAACCCACAAGCATGAATTTCCGGGATGCGGTGAATGCTGTCCTCCCAGCATTCACCACTCGTTCCCGCGCATGCCCAGTGTCATCGCCATCTGATTCTGGGTTGCCATGATTCTGGCGTCGTCGGAAGTTCCCGCCCCGTTGTGATGGCAACCAAAAAGTCTCACGAGATTTGGCGGAGGTTATCCGCAATGTCTCCTGGGATGAAAGACAATGAGATCCCAGGAGACATTGCGGGGAACGAAGGATATGACGACAATACCCGCAAAGTCCACGCCCACAGCCGCAGGGACAGAAGAAAGGAAAAAAATATAACGTAAGGTAGGTAAAAAAAAAAAAAAAAAGCTCCATATGGCACTCGGTGCTGCTTTTAGAAGCCACCGAGATGCTGATTAAAAAATGGGTGAAGATCCGCTTTAAATAAGCACCATTGTCACTGTAAGCAATTATTTTAACTTTAAAAAAACTGATACTGAGCATTGAAAGAAGAAACCACACATTTTGTTACTTACTACACAGATTTTTTATTATTCTGTGTACATTCACTTATGTGTTATTGCAAATTTTTTATAGTCCAAAATATATCTATATTTATAAATTATTTACAATAGAATTAGGTCTTTTTTTTTTTCAAAATTTTAGTTTTGTTTTTTTTTTAACAAACAGGCCTCTTGTTTATTTTTAATTTTTGTTCTATGTTTTAAAACAGGCCTCTATTTTTAATTTTTTTTTTTAAAACAGGCTTTTATTTTTTTTTTGTTTTTTAAACAGGCCTCTATTTTTAATTTTTTTTTTTTTAAACAGGCCTCTATTTTTTTTTTAAACAGGCCTCTATTTTTAATTTTTATTTTTTTTTTTTAAACAGGCCTCTATTTATTTTTTTTTTTTTTTAACCGCTTCAATACAGGGCATTTTCACCCCCTTCCTTCCCAGACCAATTTTTAGTTTTCAGCGCTGTAGCACTTTAAACAACAATTGCGCGGTCATGCGACGTTGTACCCAAACAAAATTGATGTCCTTTTTTTCCCCACAAATAGAGCTTTCTTTTGGTGGTATTTGATCACCTCTGCAGTTTTTATTTTTTGCGCTATAAACAAAAGAAGAGCGACAATTTTGAAAAAAACACAATATTTTTTACTTTACTATAATAAATATCCCAATTTTTAAAAAAACAAAACAAATGTTTTCCTTAGTTTCGGCCGATACGTATTCTTCTACATATATTTAGTTTAAAAAAATCGCAATAAGCATATATTGATTGGTTTGCGCAAAAGTTATAGCATCTACAAAATACGGGATAGATTTATGGCATTTTTTAAAAAAATGTATTTATTTTTTTTTTTTTACTAGCAATAGCGGCGATCTGCGATTTTTTTTTCGTGACTGCGACATTATGGCGGACACATCGGACACTTTTGACACATTTTTGGGACCATTCACATTTATACAGCGATCAATGCTATAAAATTGCATTGATTACTGTATAAATGTGACAGGCAGGGAAGGGGTTAACCACTAGGGGGACACAAGGGGTTAATTATGTTTCCTAAGGGAGTGATTCTAACTGTAGGGGGAGGGGACGCACAAGGGGAGGAGACCGATCAGTGTCCTGCTGTACTGGGAACACAGATCGGTCTCCTCTCAACTGACAGGACGTGGATTTGTGTGTGTTTACACACACAGATCCACGGTCCGACCCGGTTAACGGGCAATCGCGGGTACCCCGCGGGAATCGCGGCCGCCGGACACACGCACCGGGTCCAGAGCAATGCCGTGGGCGCGCGCCCCCTAGACGGCCGGGAATCCCAGGACGTCATATGACGGTCACCCAGGATGGGAGATCCCATCTCAGGCCGTCATATGACTATGGCCCGGTAATGAAGTGGTTAAACAGGCCTCTATTTTTTAAATTTTTTTTTTATTTTTTTTTTTTTGGAAAACAGGCATAAAATTTAGAGATAAGAGAAGGCCCAGAATGGGGTCAGCAAACAAGGAAATGAAGAACATGATCAATGTTTTTTTGGTAGAAAAAGGGCATTTAGATTCTCCCCAAAACATCAATCATGTTCTTCCTTTCCTGCTGCATACGATCCAGCCGATTATGCATTAAATCAATCTCCCCATTCCAGGCCATTATCTGACCAATTAGTCGTTGGGCACTGTCTGTGGTAAAATGTTCACCCAGACCTAAAATTGAATGAATAAAAAGATGTGTTTAGAAATATGCAGCCATACATAGATTACCTTACCATAAGCTGGTGTCTCAGATACTGACCTGGTGGGGTACTCATGTCGCATACTTCCGAAAAATCCTCGGGGGTGGCGCTGTTGCTTGATTCAAGCACAACCAGATCACCTAAAATAGAGTATAAAATTTTATTTAAAAAATATGCATCCATACATAGATTATCGTAAGCTGGTGTGTCAGACACTCACCTGGTGGGGTGCCCATGTCGGCCACCTCTCCTTCCTCCACATCCTCAGTGGGGCTTGGGCTGATTTCCCAATTTTGTTGTTTTTGCGGCTGGGGTGACTGGGTTCATCTTGTCTTTTCTCCCCTATGTGAATGAATCCAAAAATATACTTACCACAGGGATATTTTAGTACATAGTAATCTTAAAACATTGTAGTGAAGTGGTGTACAAATTGTCTGTCTTTTTGTAGAGTTCCTAGTTTAATACATTTTACAAATTTTTAAAGACATATCGATAGATAGATAGATAGATAGATAGATAGATAGATAGATAGATAGATAGATAGATAGATGGATAGACACACACACACATATATATATATATATATATATACACACACACATACATATATATATATATATATATATATATATATATGTGTGTGTGTGTGTGTATATATATTATATATATACATATATACATATATATATATATATATATATATATATATATATATATAGAGAGAGAGAGAGAGAGAGAGAGAGAGAGAGAGATTTAAAATATAGATAGATATATTAATAAAAGATATAGGTCTGTATATATGTAACGAGGTTTATTAAGATCGTTTCAAACAATAGAAACTCGTACATTAAAGAAAAGCACATGGAGCAGTATACAAGGTAATAAACAGAATATGAACACACGACAAGTACTTACTTTTTTTAAGCACTTTACGGATCCGTCTGTACTGATCCGGCTCCCGGAGTTTGAGGTCGGACCATCTTTTCCTAATCTGATCTTTGGAGCGCTGTACCCCAAAAGAAAGATGTAATGTCTTCACCACTTTTGCCATTATTTTTGCTTTTCTAAAATTAGGCCGGGCGTACGGTCCATACTTCCCATCATAGTAATTTTTTCTCAGAATTGCCACCATTTCCACCATCTCCTTAAAGGACATATTGGAGGCCTTAAATCTCTGCTTCCCAGATCTGGACGTTCCGGCCTCCAGGCTTTCATCGCTACCTGAGGTAGTACACACCTGATGTGTCTCCGCCATTGTTCATCCCACTACGCACCGTACAAAGAATGGGCGGAGAATCTTCGTTAAACTAGAACGTCAGGGGCGGGCGACACAGGCGGAGTTTCACACATGCGCAGTGTATAAAGAGAGGTATTACGCATGTGTCGTACGTACGTTCTGTGCGTATAGACAAGGGGCGGAGATTATTTGTTAAAATAGAACGTCAGGGGCGGGCAACGCAGGCGGAGTTTCACACATGCGCAGTGTATAAAGAGAGGTATTACGCATGTGTCGTAGGTACGTTCTGTGCGTAAAGACAAGGGGCTGAAAATATGCGTAAAGAAAAAGAACTTCAGGGGCGGGCAAAGCAGGCAGAGTTTGACGCATGCGCAGTGTATAAACATTCTTACGTATTGTGTCGTATGTACGTTCTGTGCGTAGTTGATAGTGGACCGGGACGCTAGAAAACGAAGGTAATTTTACATTTTCAAAAAACTTTTGTAAAAACTTTTTAGCAAGCAGCCTATATGGCTTGACAGATTGATGAGGCCTATGTTGGGATAAGATGATGAGGGTTTAGCAGAAACATAAGTGTTTTTTGTCTTGTGTCTTTTACAGAAATTATAAATGCTAAATTTAAGGAGCCTTATTTTTTTGATGGCTTTTATCGATCAATACAGAGAGATGAGGAATCTGTGGGAGGTCAAACACCCTCAATATTATCTAAAACATGTAAGGAAGTCAACGCTGGAGAGACTTCTGACATTTGTACAGACGTACAAGAAGCAGAAGCAACGATGGAGATGTTGTTATCGAAAATTGGGATCTTGAGGAACATGTATAAGAGGGAGCATAACAAGATCTAGAATTCCCTGAGATCAGGAGCATCAGCAGATGATGTATATGTACCCAGGCTGTGGTACTACAATAAACTACATTTTCTTGATGACCAGACTCAAGCCAGGGCATCACTTTCAACCCTTCCCTCCATCCTTCCATGCACTCTTCCATGCACCCTTCCCTCCACCCCAGCAGAGACTGATGAGGACCAAGCTGGGTCTTTCATCCTGGAAGAACTGGATGTGACCATCTGGAGTCAGGTAAATTAATTTCTCAAATATTTACTGTCCTAATATTAATGATGTTAACTAGATGTTATAATTGATTAAAATAATTTTAGCCAAAAAATGATGTATACATATCAATTGACAGTAGTGGCCAAATATGTTTGTGACCAGCTTTAAAAAATTATGGTGTCTGATTTCTAGATTCTTTTGTTAATAGATGTATTAACATTGAATTTACAAGTCATGAGAAGCAAATTGTGTGTCATTGATGAACCAAAAACAAACAACTAAAACTCTGTCCCTTTTTTATACACAGGATGAGGCCAGCCAGGAGGAAAGTGGGGAAAGTTGCAGGCAGGAGGAGGCCGGGCCCAGGGACAGCCAGGAGGAGGCCGGACCCAGTGTCATCCAGGAGGAGGCAGGACCCAGTGTCATCCTGGAGGAGGCAGGACCCAGTGTCATCCAGGAGGAGGCCGGACCCAGTGTCAGGCAGGAGGTGGCTGGGCCCAGTAGGAGCCTGACCCAATCCCAAGTGGTTCCCCTCCGCCTTCCTACAAAAAGGGCCAGGAAGGGGACGGTGACACAGGAGGCATCCCTGCACCTCATGCGAGAGGCCACCAATTTTTTGAAGAGCCCACCCAAAGCTGAAGAAGCCTATGGGTGTTATTTAGCCAGCAGGCTGCTTCACATGGAGTGGGGCCAACGCCTCATTTGTGAAAAACTTTTTGCAGAAATGATACACAAGGGGCTGAATGGCGAGCTAACTGCCAACACACAAATACATGAGGCAGCCCCCCCTCCTCCTCCTCCTCCTTCTCCTCCTGCCACAACTCAACTAGCCACAGCCTCCAAGGAAGGCTGCGGGGAAGGGTGCAGGGCAGCGTGGAGGGAAGGCTGCAGGGAAGAGAAGAAAGTGATGGCCTGGGTTCAGTCTGGTCTGACAGAAGACGCAGGCTGTTGTAGTACCACAGTCTGGGGACATCTATATCATCTGCTGCTGCTGTTGATCTCTGGGATTCCTGGACCAGATTGTGCTCCCTCTTATATGGACTCCTCAAGATCCCAATTTTTTTGTCCACAGACTTTTTCCAGCGTTGACTTCCTCTTTATTTTCTTTTTACCATAAATAAATGAATATTTTAGTTTATGAAAAGACTTTATGTGTTTTAATTAACATCATTGATTTAGAGACAATGTCAAATTAACAAGGGACAACAATCTCCTTGAGGTTGCAAAAACACCCCAAAAAAATATAATGTTCTAGTGGTAACTTAAAAAACTAAAAAAATATATATACATAACCAAAAAATGTTCTTTTGTGTTAACTTTATATACAAAGAAAAAATCAAAATACAAAAATAAATGGTTCTTTGTGGTAACTTAAAACAAACAAAATTAAAACAAAAAATAAATAAAACAAATATGTACAGTATTTGTGTTCAATTTAAGAACTACAAAAATCAAAATAAAAATGGTTCTTTGTGGTAACTTTACAAACACACACACAAAAAAAAAAAAAAATTAGATAAAGCTAAAATAATTTCGACAAGAATCATAAAAAAAAAAAACAGGATAAAATCTACAATAAAAGATGACTCCCCCAAAAATAAAAAGTGTAAAAATTAGTATTAAGTATGGAGATATAGCTTTTCAAAAAAATACTATATCATTCATGAGATCAAAGAGAAAAAGAATCCAGAAATCAGTTTGGGAGAACTCGGTGTGAATAGGAACAGCAAAACATCTTCGTTATTATAGCATTATTTTAAAGAAGACATTAAATGCGCTGCATTCAATGATCACAGAATTTGCAGCGTGAGGAATGTGCTACCTACAATACGAACACTAGTTTTACTAGACCGAGTGCTTCCGTTTAGTTTTTGCTTCTGAGCATGCATCGTTTTTTTGTCCGCCAAACTAGCATACAGACGACCGGATTTCGGGGTCCAGCGGAGTTACGACGTAAAGATTTGAAGCATGTTCCAAATCTAAAGTCCGTCAGATTTGCGGCTAGAAAAGTCCGCTGAAAGTCCGGGGAAGCCCACACACGATCGGATTGTCCGCCGGACTTAGCCGAAAAGTCAGACCGTGTGTACGCCCCATTAGTCTCCACGGAATAGGAGTCTAGACAAGCGTTTAAATAATGATCCAGCACTCAACGCGAATCCCTCAGTGGTTAGACAGGAAAGGAAGGTAACATGGCTGGCCAACAAACCCCTGGTGTTCCTCAGACGTGACCAATAAGGAAGAAAAGGGGGGTCCACATACTGTAAATCCGTAAAAACTTTTATTTTGAGAAAAGGTTATTAAACACTTACATCAATCTGTCACTATGCACTTTAGTGTTCAAGCACTATATGGACTATTTTTTAATGATTGAACTTCACTTATTTATTTTTATTATGTATCTTAGTGCAGACTTCTAGGAAAATTTGTAAGCCATTCACACAAGCAGGAAATGACATTACAGAACAAGTACAGAAAGCCTCCAGGTTGCCATATCGAAATGCATTTTGTATAAAATTACAGTACTGCAGATTGAAAAAGAAAGGTTATTTTTAAAAACATTCAATTACAATTTGACTTTTGTTGCAGTTGTATATTCTATATTATTTATTTAATTTTGTTTGTTTTTTTCCCACCAAAGTGGAGCTACCCTTTAAGGCCAGGAGTGACCAAAATGCCTAAGCATGACCAAAACACATAACAGTGGTTGCCATGTTATCCTGTGAAAGTGGATAAACAAAATTTGCTTAGTCTACATAGTGAAAGTACTGGCATTTTCTATGTGTATTGGGTGCAAAGAGAGCTAACCCACAGCAACAATCAAAGTTAGTTTTTTTAAAGTGAACAAAACCCTCCTATTCTTTACAACAAAGGAAGCTGCCATCTTAGCCTTAAAGTAGAATTTCTTCCTAACACTATCTATGAACTATTAAAAAGGTCCCCCCCTCCCTCCTGCTAGCTATGATGTCTACCCTGTGTAAAAAAGGTGTGTATATTAACTTCTTTTTAGTGCTCTCTGGTCCGGTCACATAATCCACAGGTCTAGCTCCCCTGGTCACATAATCCACAGGTCTGGCTCCCCTGTGTCAGTCAGTTGCAGGGGAAAGGATGGAGAGCTAACAATGGCTGGGACAATGGATGGGAGCCTATGGGTGGTGTCATGGCTCCTGGAATTTCTGGCTGTTGTCAAGTGCTCTCCCCCCTACCCTGCAGCCACTGCACACTGACACTGTACACTGGGATCATATAACTGGACTAGAGCGAGGTGAAAATAGGTAAGTATACACATATTTTTAAACAGTTTAGGCAGTATAGGTAGCAGGAATGGGGGAGGGGACTTTTTAAAGCATAGTTAGTGTTAGGCCAGTTCAAATCCATTAATGGGCAGCCTGAATGTGCCAAGTTGATAGAGCAATCAACTTGGGTACAACCAGTCTGCCCGATTCTCTTAGCTATAATCACTGTCTTCTCCCAGTGGGGACGGATTAGCCCGCTTGCCTCAGTCCCCCCCCCCCCCCATGCTGTGAGAAGACAATTGCTAATAACACTGTCTGTGTTGATGGAAGAATCATGCAAATTGCCTTTCCTGCAACCAAATTTGTGCTGTGTATGGCCTGCCTAAGGCAATGGTGCTTCACATCATCAGTTATTACACCAGCCATTTGATGACTTAACAGTTCAATTGAGAGAAAAAAAGCCTCTTTCAGAGACTGATGGAACAATGCCTTGGAGAATACACCTTTTAAATAGTACTGATTTACCTGGATGATATTATCGTCTTTTCCAAAACCTTCAAATATCACATTGAGCATCTAGATTGGGTTTTGTTAAAAATGCTAAATTTGAAAGAGACAATAAATTGTAATCCAGGTGGGAAACTATCTTGTATTAAGTGGAGAAGTAACCATTCCAGCAGTGGCAGCTGGTGGGTTTTCCTTTTGGGGGGGGGCGGCAAACAGGCACCAACCCCCCCCTGCTGGTGGGTGGTGCGGCACTGACCACCAGCGGCACCCGCCAGACCACATGCAGCACTGACCACCCGCCAAACTACCCGTGGCACTAACTACCCGCCGGACCATCTGCAGCACTGACCACCCGCCGGACCACCCTGTGTTGTGGGGCTATCACTATTATCCATTGGTTCCTGGTGAACTTTATTTGTCATAGCTGGGACTGGACCTGGGTGCCATTGAGTGGAGGAGGCTTGTTGCTGGTGTCCTGGAAGGATCCTTATTTTACCACATGCAGTTTATGTTGTATTTGTTGCAGAATACCTATTTCGTGAGTATAAACTTTGCGGTGGTTGATGATTTCCTTGACACACAGAAGAATGGAGTAATCTAATAAGTTTTGAAGAAGATTTATTTGTTCACTTTCATACTGGAACTGTCTTTTTCTGACTTTTTTTGTAGTTTTTTAAGATTTTTTTTGGGGGGGGACATTAAATTTATACATTAATTGTTTGATACTGCACTTGACATGAGTCATAATCTATTATTGAGGTGTATTTATATATGTGTGTGGTGCTGCACTGTCTGTTTATGTTAATATGTTGCACTTTCACTAAGATGAAATCCAACTTGCGGCTGTACAATGCTGTGAAATAAAAGAAAACAGGTATGAGAGAAATAAGCTGCTAAGGTATGCTTGTTCATGTCAAAGGAACAACTACTTGACATTTTACTTAACTGATAAATAGATAAAGTTATTGGAGTCTAGGTTCCCAATAAACAAATTCACAAGTGATAAAACTGACAATAACCTATAAATATGGTATAATAGTCGGAATCAGCACCAAGGTGCTATTTGCACAGTGGCTAAGTGGTTAGCACTTTCGACTAGCAGCACTAGACTTGTTAGTTTGAATCCCAACCATGGCACTACCTGCGCAGAGTTTGCATGTTCTCCCTATGCCTGTGTGGGTTTCCTCTGGGTACTCTGGCTCTGCCTCCCACACTGCAAAGGCATGCTGGTAGGTTCATTGGCTCCTGTCTATGTTGGTCCTAGTATGTGTATGTATGAATGTGAGTTAGAGATCTTAGATTGTGAGTTTCTTTGGGGGCAGGGACTGAAGTGAATGTACACTATATATGTAAAGCACTGTGTAAATTGACAGTGCTATATATACATACCTGTAATAATAATACTTGGTCCTCTATGCATCAAAATCAAGCCACTCCAAAGCTGTCCCAAAATCGGCATTATATGCTCAGAATGGTTAATGGGACTCTGTTACATTTATTATTGTCTGAAATTTTGGAATGGCTTTAGAGTGGCTTGAGTATGATGCACAGAAGGCCAAGTAGGCTCGTCTTCATATGTGCTCATTTTATTGGCACAGTTAGACCTCCCCATGGGATGATACTGACTGCATAAACGTTAATGTGAAGCTTTGGTAGTACCTATAGAATTGCCTTTTGACAATGAGTATATCTCATTGGGTTTCTAACTTGTACTCTCTTTGGCTCTCTTTTGAGAAAATGTGTCTCTGGATGTCTCATGATGCTTTGCCGCAATAACAGGGAGGTTATTTTATACAAAATGATAGGCCTATCCTTAAAGCAATATACTGTAAATATAATCTTCATCCATATTCTCCTAAGGAAGTGAATGAATTTAATGAAATCCATGAAGAAATGCAGTCCCGCTCCCATCACAATACATGTCACATTAAACCAATATGGTCAAGTATGAATATAAGAAGGTCTGTAGGTTAAAGATGTTATCTTGCATGTTTGCAATGTTAACTTATATATGGCCTATATGATTTTTTTGGTCTATGTATACACATTTATTTTAAACTTTGTGCAACAAATATTTATGTTTCTTTAACAGTAATTGACGTTGTAGATCATTACTGTGTGCCTAAAATGCCCCAGTTTGTATACAGTATTTGTAATTATTGTGATCCATATCAGGGATGAAGACACCATTCTTAAAACAATACAAACCTACTATGGAGACTCACAAGTGATTCAATATTAAAAAAAGGATTATACCTTTTGACATTATGGGAACACGTGTGACAACATACTTGGATTTAGTGCTTAGGTTTAGATACACTTTAAAATCACGTGTCAGTAAAAGTAACTGACCTGTCTTAATTTCACACTTAAACACCCACCCAAAACACACATGACATACAGCATGTGCTAAATCACAAGTGATTTTGTTTTGTCAAGGGAGCAGTAACATATTTTTATATGTTAAAATGACAAAATGACAAACTTAATGACAAACTAAAAACATTACAAACTAAATTCGCCCTTTAGTGAATTGGGATGATTATATTATGTTATTTGATCCGAAATAGCTGAAATCAAAGTAGGCTTCATATTATAAAATATTCTTCTAATATTCCTGTTACATGCGCACAAGCCTTTTCATGACCACTACTGTGTGTGTGGCATGTGTGTGATCTTTATTATGTTTCTTTTTTTTTTTTTTTGCTTACTTATTTTGTGTTTACTTCCCCTCATCGAGTAAGTGAAGAAATCTATCTTCTTAAGTTACTAAAGAAAAGGCCAGCTGCTCAAAGTGACAGATATACCAAAATCAATTGATGAATTGACTGCATTTGATCTAATACCTACTCTTTTTCTTAATGTTTCACCTACTAGAGCAGCCTTTCTCAACCTTTTCAACACAGAGGAACCCTGGAAATAATTCTTCGGTCTTGGGGAACCCCTGCTAAAAATGGAAAATCTACAACTCATCATACATTAGTGTGATGGTCAATGAGAAGAATGCTTCGTACACTTGTGGTTATTGGGAAGAATTACCCCCTTACAGATAACTAAAAAGATCAATGGCACTCGGTACTAGAAATCATATAAACAAATTTGAAAGTTTGCGTTTTTTTTAACCAAACCCTTGTTCATATATTGATTACTGCTACAATAATTAACACTCAACATATTACATATACACTTCTACTTACTGGATGTTAGGGAAGGAGAATAGGGATCAAAACAAAAATATATATTTTTTTTAGCCTTTACTAGGCCTGATTTACTAAATTACGACCAACCGTTTGCTGTGGATTATTCGCTCCAGCGCTGGAACACATACACGGGTTTTGGTTCTACTATTATGCCGCGTACACACGAGCAGAATTTCCGTCAGAAAAATCTTGGATGGTTTTTCCAATGGAATTCTGCTCAAGCTTGGCTTGCATACACACGGTCACACAAAAGTTCGCTGAACTTTCGACCGTTAAGAACGCGGTGATATACAACATAACGACGAGCCGAGAAAATAAAGTTCAATGCTTCCGAGCATGTGTCGAATTGTTTACGAGCACGCGTAGGAATTTTGCACGTCGGAATTGGTAGAGACGATCAGAATTTCCGATCGGAACTTTTTCCGACCGAAAAATTGAGAACATACACACGGTCGCATTTTCGCACCAAAAACTCTCATCGGACTTTTGCTGGCAGAATTTCTGCTCGTGTGTACGGGGCATTAGAATGTTTACATTTTGCACATGCTATGAAGAAATAAAACTGTTAAAAGGGGTGCACAAGTATCATTAAAGGAGAGTGTAAAAAAAATCTTATTTGCTAAAAAGCCTCAGTGAATGTACATGGAGGAACTTTAAACTTCCCATGGACATTTTTTTGTGTGCATGCACAAAAGTTCAAGCATCAACCTCCATACAAGATTCCAGAAGCTGGTGCTTGGAATCAAGGTTCCAGTGATAAAAAGCCATATATAGGCTGCATTATCTCTATTGCAGCATAGTGTTTTGAGACCTGCCATTTCGTTTGACTCATGTGTACTTTATTGCTTGGTGGGACGGTCACATTATTTATTTTTCATATTCAAGTTTATTTTATTAAGGAATGTTAGCGTGCACATATATAGTGTACCTTCTAGGAACATGTAGGCAGATGAGGTTTACCCTCCATTTTATATGTGGTGCTGTGTTACAAACACCTTGCTGCTGTTCTCCATCTGTTATTTGTTACTTCCACTTAACCAAATAACTGTGCCACTCTACTTGGTCTTTGTGTGCCTCTTTGCCACCTTAGGTACCAACAAATTGGCACCAGTCAGCAGGATATACCTCACACATCGGCTGGCACAGACAGGGACCTACAGTAGGGACCAAGGGACCACTGTGGCACCCTTAGCAGCGGCCCTGGCAATAGTTCAAAAGATCAATGATTCTAATGTCTCACTGAAGGGGTGGGAGGAGAGACTTGAAAGTGCAGTCCATCTCTACCCTATGCCCACTAAGCTGATTGCGGAGTTACTTAATAATTTCCTGGAGGATGATGCCAGCCAAGCAATCATTGTACTGTCAGAGGAGGAATGTGCTAACTTGGAGCAAATAGTTGCATGGCTTACAGGGCTTTTTAGGGGGGAGAATGTCACTCTGGCAGAGGTGAGATGAAAAATTTTCATTCATAGACAGCAGGAGGCTGAGAGTCTCACTCATTTTGCAGTAGCCCAGCAGAAATTATGGAAGCGGCTGGAAAAGAAGGATCTTCAGGCGTGTACGATATAGGCAATCTGGACTAACTGTTGTCGGACCAGTTCGTAGGAGTGTGTGTGGGCCCCATGCAGCAGGCCCTGAAAGAACAAGTGAGAACTCAATCTTCCCTTACCTTCAATGATGTGGTGGTGAAAGAAGTGGCCTGACAACAGGAGGACATGGAAGTCACCATAGCCGTGACAAAGGAGAGTGAGCCAGTATATTTTAGAGAAAAGGCCTTGACTCCTTCCCCTCTCTTGGCTCTGTAAACAAAAAATAGCCTCCATGTGACAAAAGATGAGAGCAGTCAAGTAGGAGTTAGCTCAGTTTTCAAAGAGGGGGAACCTTTGCAGAGAGACCCTAAAGAGGACTGGAGGTGCTTGCAACTTGGCTGCATCTGGCTTGAAATTGACGCCACCCTGAGAACAAGGGCATCCCTCACCAGCCGTTAAACGAAAGGTTCCCAAGGCAGAAGGATGATCTCCGGGAACCCCCCCACCAAATTCCTAAGGCACGCTCTTTTATGGTTACTCTGAGTCCCGTGGTCACCGTCCTAATCAATGCACAGCAGGTCCATTGCCTCATAGATACAAGGTCAGAAGTAACCACTATGGACTATGACTTTTATGTCCAACAGTTTGGCGCCCGAACCAGGTGGATCCCTCGTGGTTGTCCCTGAAAGCAGCCAATAACTTACCTACAGTGGTAGAAGGAATTTGTCGGATGACAGTTCAGTTTTTTGACCAAGTAGTGAAAGGGTGGTGGTCACTCGCAGTCTGGTGGTCTCATCCGTACCCACAGTCCTGGGTATGAACGTCCCAAAGGACTTGGACTTGTCACGATTGCTAGCAGAAATGGAAAGACAGTATGGCCCTAAACAGGGGTGTGACTACTGTGTAGTCTGGAAAAATGTATGAGTTGTACTATGAGTCCTATCACAGGGAAAGCTGGCAAAAGAGAGCGAGTGGATGTTGTCCAAAAACTGCCTGTCAGGGCTGGGCTCCCTGCTATTTACTAGCATCTCTTTTCTTTCATTGCACAGAGGCTGCTCAGCTGTAAGTAAATTACCAACACGCATTGTTTCCACAGTGACTCACCTGGTTACCATTATCTAACTCATTAGTCCAGCCTACAGCCAGCCCCTTTTGGCTACTTAAACAGCTTCCATCATTCCCTCCGTGCCCTTTCCTGGTTAACACCTCCAGTGTTCATTGAAGAAAAAGGTTTGGAACTAACAGCTGGGGGGGGGGATGACCATGATGCAAATTGTGTCTGACCAGTTCGTTATATAGCTGTAATTACTAAATGTCAATACAATGCACATAAAGAGTATAATAGAATAAAAATGTATTCCATATATGATGTGTACAATCAAAACATAATAACATAGCATAATAATCCATAATAATAATAACATCAGACACATAACCCATGTATCACACAATACATATATATAAAAGTGCATGATTGTTACAACATATTGCAATAAAACAGAATAAAATTGATGGAATGATCCTGACTGTAAACACGATAGTGGCATCAACACAGCTTGATGCGTTCTGTGGAACACAAGAGGGGAGTTGTTCAGCCGGCCTGCAGCTCTCATCGCTCTATTTCAGACTCATAGCTATATTGTAAGTATGGGTGGATATTTTCCTTACTTTTGTTTTTCCTCCCCCTCCCCTGCCCTCTTTCATTGAGAATGATTATTAATGTGTACAACTTATTATTTATAGATATATATCAAGCATCTTCTCCTGATGAGTGGAGGTCATCCATGAAACGCGTCGAGCTATGTTGATGCCACTATAATGTTTACAGTCAGGATCATTCCATCAATTTTATTCTGCTTTATTGCAATATGTTGTAACAATCATGCACTTTTATGTATGTATTGTGTGATACATGGGTTATGTGTCTGACGTTATTATTATTATTATTATTGTGGATTATGATGCTATCTTATTATGTTTTCGTTGTACACATCATATATGAAATACATTTTTATTATATTATACTCTTTATGTGCATTGTATTGAAATTTAGTAATTACAGCTATATAATGAACTAGGCAGACACAATTTGCATCATGGTCACCCCCCCCTCCCAGCTGTATTCTTCATACAAAGTCCCAAACCTTTTTCTTCAATGAATTGTCAAACAGGGATGGAGGCATTGTACCTACGGGTCCTATACCTCATATAAAGTCCCAAATCTCCCCTTTCCCCCAAATAACTCCAGTATTATCCTGCTTGTGTTCCTGTTATGACTCGGCCTGGCTGACTTCTCTTCTGTAACCTGTTCCTGATTTTGCTCTTCACTTCGCTGACTCCTGGCTTCCTGATCCCGGCTCGTCTGATTACCTGCACTGGCTTCCATACCCTGGCTTCTGTTCCTGAACTGTGTTTTTTTTTGCTATTTCAATAAAGGTGTGATTTTAACTGCATTTTCTGTCTCTGTCTGGTTCATGGTTCCTGACACTGCCCAAGTAAAAGCTCAAAGTTGTCTAGTCGCTTCCCCTCGGGGCCCATAGGGAGCTCCAACGGGTCTCAGTTATGATTGAATTCTAAAGAGACTTTGAGGTAGCCATAGAATGGTTGACGGTCCTAACCCTTTCCAAGGTTCATTGGGGTAGGGTGCTGGTTCAGTTGTTAAACCTGGGGACCAAGCCCATTCTGCTGCTCAACCATATGATCATAGCAGATCTGTATGTGGTACTCAAGCACTGCGCAGCTGTGTCCCACCCTGTGGTTGAGGCCATCTGTGCTCCTCTGCACGCTGCTATGGCTTCCCTGGAAGATGATCGGTACCAACAGATGCTTGATTAGTTGGCCATTCCCCTCCTGGAGTTCCCGCTGTTAGAGAAACACATCTTGGTTTTCGTGGCTGGTCCTAAGGATTATGGCTGCATAGAAGCAATAGACCACTCTATACATACAGGGCTGCCATACCTGTTTGGGAACGATAGCAGCACATACCACCTTCTCTGTGCCAAGCAGTCAAGGACTTAATTCTCAATATGCTGCAAAGTGGAGTAATAATGGAGAGCCATAGCCCCTGGGCTGTCCCTGTTGTTCTAATGAGGAGGAAAGAGGCGGCTTGCAGATCTGTGGGGGCTATTGTAAACTCAGTGCCTATACCCATGTGGATGCCTACCTGTTGCCCCATTTAGAAGTTTCTCTTATGACCTTGGGCCATGCCTGCTATTTCTCTACTTTGGACCTGGCTAGCGGCTACTGGCAGGTCCCAGTAAGGGAACGTGATAGAGAAAAGACTGCTTTGGTAACGCCATTGGGACTATATGAGTTCAATCACATGCCTTTTGGGCTAACTAATGCCCCCAGTACCTTTCAGACTGACGGAACAATGCCTTGGAGGTTACAATGTTTAAATAGTACTGATCTACCTGGATGATATTATCATTGTTTCCAAAACCTTCAAATATCACATTCAGCATCTAGATTGGGTGTTTTTTTTTTTAAATCCTAAATTTGAAAGAGGCAACAAATTGTAATCCAGGTAGGAAACCATCTTTTATCAAGTGGAGAAGTAACCATTCCATCCATGTACAATGTGGTGGCTGAAGGTCCAAAACCTGTCCATAAATGTCTATGTCAGAACCTACTGAGTCCCTGTGTGCTGAGCGAGGATTGATCCATCAGACCCACTACAGACTGAGGGGGATCATGTGTCCAGGACATTCCACCCATCCAAGAAGTCCCTGTAGAATGGTACTTAGCCCCCCCCCCCCATAGAGTCTAAACCTCTAGACCCTGCCCTGAAGGTGAAAGTCCCACTGTTCCTCTTGAGGACCTGGCTGAGGACATGTGTGCAGAAGCTAAGTATCCTCTTCAACCCACAGACCTCAGTTTGGGCACCGTTGCTAGCCCAAGCGAGGGTGTTTTGCCTGTCCACTATAACCCCCAAGGCCTCTGCGCAACCTCCAAAAAGTACAAATTCTAATGTTGAGCCCGAAGATGATAGTGAGGCTCACCACCCTATCTGGTCTAACCAAGGGCAGTTACCTGTGAAATATTCTGATAATGTTGTGTGCTTGTAAGTTGCTTGTTAATACTGTATTTTTTACCTTATGAGAAATTATAGTTTGTTCTTTTGGGGCTTTGATGCTGAAACACTAGGTGACCTCTGTTACAATCTTTAGTGAGGGCAGTTGGTGCGCATTTGTGAAGTGGATAGGCAAGGGACGGGATCGATGCTAGCTAAGGACAAAGTATCTAGGCCTAGGGAAAGGTTCCTGAGGAGGAGGCACAGAATAGGGAAACCTTCTTTGGCTTCGCTACATCTGGACTTTAGAGTTGGTGATAAGGTTTGGCCATCAGTCTGCTCAGTGCTGCTTTTCCCCCTACCCTGCCAAAAAGCTGCCTCGCTTCAACCAGATGCTGTTTCGGTAATGTAGGCCTCATCAAAGTGACAATATAAGTTCTGTGACTATTCCGCTATGCCAATGCTGAGAGTTTCTGTACCTGTGATGCATGTAATAGTGAGATGTTGTTACCAATTTGCTTGAGACTGTTATGCAAATAACTTGCCGCTGTTCTCCACCTGTTATTTGTTACTTCTGCATAACCACTCTACATGGTCTCCGTGTGCCTTAAATACCAACCAATTGGCCCCGCCCACAAACTGAAAGCACCATGCATGGCAAACTAGGACAACATAGTACTCATAAAAAATTAGTGTACAATCAAATTGGTGGGTTTAGGAGTAGTAATTGTTATGTGCATGGACATCAGGGTGCACATATACTCATTCCAAGCTTACCTTAACTTACCTTACCTTATTTACCCTGCTCTTGTTTATTTGCTTTTGTAAATCAGCCCCATAATGGCATGTGGGGTGCCACTGAATCAGCAGTGGGTTGTAATATCTTTCAGGTTAGATTTTTACGATTAATTTTTCAAAATAAACACATTTAAAAACAAATGTCGCCTCATCCCTTATCAGCTTCAAAAGGTATCATGTCCCTTAGGTCCCTAGCAATGAGAAGATCAGATAGTAATTTTGTCAGATACTAAAGCAGATGTCAAAGTGAATTATATACATACAGTATTATGTGTTGAAGCACATACAAATTAGCTCAAGATAGTTGCACTTATCTGTGTAGATCACAAATAATTATTTGTTCTTGATAAGGGTGCTTGTCATTCCATGTACTTATGTGTATCTCAAGAGGGAAAGCGGTCAAAAATGAAATAAATATTTTGATTTGACTTGTCTCATAAGAGACTCAGATTTGCTTTTTGAGGCTGGGTTTACACTGTTGTGCTGTGTTACTGTATGCATGTTAGCATATATTATATTGCATTTAATGCGCATTGCGGTCAGACAGACCATTAATTTTGAATGGGGGGTCAATGCATTGCAATGCAGGTGTTAATGGGCCTACAGAATTTTTTTAATGCAGTGCACCACAATGTACAGATGGTTCCTCTTTCCTATTTCAAAACAATATTGCTCCCTGTAACTTTAATTGTACCTTCATATGGTACATGGTATCTTTAAGATATTGCAGTAAAATAGTAATTAACCTGCAGATGGCTTAATTATAGTTCATTATGCTACTGAGAGTTCTCAAAGCACACTAATGTCTTATTCAACCATGAACAAGAAGGATTCTGGGCTCAACTGATTTTAGTAAATGTCCCTTTTTTGTATATCTATATTATATTGTGCTATGATAAGCATAGTACTGCAAAATGCAGCACAGCATGCACAGCTTTTCTGGTTAGTGGTGCCCCAACTCAAGTGTCATTTTGAAAATCATCCATATAAAGGTAATGAAGCACTCCTGGCACTTTAGCTACACTAGCCTTCAGCTGCATCTATTTATACTGATGTCAGTGCAGAACAGTACTGGGACACTGGGATAGAGTGCAAATATTATACAAAAAATATATATAGATAAATAGATAGGGAGTTTCTGAATTGACTGTCTATACCAGGGGACAGCAATGTGTAGGTCGCAATCTACTTGTAGATCCCAGACAGGAGACTGGTAGATCTCAGTCTAGGCTTGCTGACCTGCCATTCCAGAGCATCAAACAGAGTGCAATGCAGAGGGACTACTTGTAAAGTTGGCGCTGTAGTAGGAAGCAAGAGCCACATAAGCCAATGGCTCCTCTGTAGTGCTGGCTCCTGTCCCATGTGGAGTGCTAACAACTGCACTCCGCCTCTTATCCCGGCTAGCAGTCTCAAGAGTGTTGGCAGCAGCATCAAAGAAGAGATCTTCAGGTCAGTGTGAAGCAATACACTGGGCATAATAGTATAAGGCTCGGTTCACACATAAACCGGCCATGAATCGCACATTAATGCTGTCTGTCCCTGTTCTTCATTTCAGGGACGAATCACAGCAGAATCTTTGCCTGAATTTGGCCCTGAAACGGAGGCAAAGACAGCGTTTCTGTGCAGTGCGCTTCGCAGCCGCCCCGGAGACTGCTGCTGTTTAACCACACCTCGGGTGCAGTGCAGTGTATCTACAGCTTTCCTGCGGGTTTGCTGTGCTTAATCATAGATTTTCTAATATAGTCTTGGGTTTGGTGCACTTTCTGAATGTAGGAGTTTTGGTGCGCTTTCAGAAAATGCACCACACCTGCAGGATATAATAGAAGTCTATGGCAAAGCGCAGCTAATCCAGGAAAGTTGCAGATGCACTGCGCTGCACCGTGGTGCAGGTAAACCTCAGCACATCAGTGTGAAAACAGCCATATAGGGGGCTCAGAACAGTAATGCCGCATACACACGGTCGGACTTTCCGGCGGACTTGGTCCGGCGGACCAGAGTGTGCCGGACAATCCGCCCGTGTGTAGGCGCCAGCGGACTTTTCCGGCGGACTTTTTCCCCAAAGTCCGCCGGACCAAGATTTGAAACCTGTTTTAAATTTATCCGCCGGACTCAGTTTCGGGCGGAAAGTCCGCTCGTCTGTGTGCTGGTCCGACGGAAAGCCCGCTCGTGTGTATGCTGGTCCGACGGACCAGATACGACGCGAGGGCAGGGTATTGCATCTCGCGCTCGCTGCAATAGGAAAAACAGATTTTCCTATTGCGGTGAGCGCGGGGCATACCAGGCCCTTAGGTCTGATATGGATTATAAAGGAGAACCCCCTACGCCGAAAAAACGGCGTGGGGTCCCCCCTGAAATCCATACCAGACCCCAATCCGAGCACGCAGCCCGGCCGGTCAGGAAAGGGGGTGGGGACGAGCGAGAGCCCCCCCCTCCTAAACCGTACCAGGCCGCATGCCCTCAACATGGGGGGGTGCTTTGGGGGAGGGGGGCGCCCTGCGGGGCCCCCCCCCAAAGCACCTTGTCCCCATGTTGATGAGGACAAGGGCCTCTTCCCGACAACCCTGGCCGTTGGTTGTCGGGGTCTGCGGGCGGGGGGCTTATCAGAATCCGGGAGCCCCCTTTGATAAGAGGGCCCCCAGATCCCGCCCCCCCACCCTATGTGAATGAGTATGGGGTACATGGTACCCCTACCCATTCACCTAGGGAAAAAGTGTCAATAATAAAACACACTACACAGGTTTTTAAAATAATTTATTAAACAGCTCCGGTGGGTCTTCCTCCGGCTTCGGGGGTTCCTCTGGTTCCTCTTCTCCCGGCGTCCAGTTGGTTCTTCTCCGCTCTCTTCTCCCGGTGTTCCAGTTCTTCGGCCGGCTCCTCTGCTGTCTTCAGGTAGCTCTCTTGCCAGCAGAGGTCCGGACTTCTGGGCTTCTGGGCTTCTTCCCTCTTCTCTTCTCCAGATGTTGACACAACGCTCTCTTCGGCTGGACTGCTCTCTGAGGGCTCCGTTGTGACTTATATAGGCGGAGACCCCGCCCCCTAATGATGTCACAGTCCCTGGGCATGCTGGGACTGTGACGTTTTAGGGGGCGTGGTCACCGGGCGATGTACCATGTACCCCATACTCATTCACATAGGGTGGGGGGGCGGGATCTGGGGGCCCTCTTATCAAAGGGGGCTCCCGGATTCCGATAAGCCCCCCGCCCGCAGACCCCTAAAACCAACGGCCAGGGTTGTCAGGAAGAGGCCCTTGTCCTCATCAACATGGGGACAAGGTGCTTTGGGGTGGGGGGCCCCGCAGGGCGCCCCCCTCCCCCAAAGCACCCCCCCCATGTTGAGGGCATGCGGCCTGGTACCGTTTAGGAGGGGGGGGCGCTCGCTCGTCCCCACCCCCTTTCCTGACCGGCCAGGCTGCATGCTCGGATCGGGTCTGGTATGGATCTTTGGGGGAACCCCACGCCGTTTTTTTCGGCGTAGGGGGTTCCCCTTTATAATCTATACCAGACCTAAGGGCCTGGTATGCCCCGCGACGGGGCTCGCAAGGTGTCAATCTTGCCGATAAAAGCGGCAAGATTGATTTCCTTTTCTAGTTCCGTCGCACATGAGTCACGTTCAAAATGAACGGACTTGTCCGTGTGTGGGCAAGTCCGTTCATTCTGAAAGTCCGCCGTACCTCCGGCGAAAGTCCGTCGGAAAGACGGGCGGACTTAGCCCGCCGGAAAAGTCCGGTCGTGTGTGGGCAAGTCCGTCCGTTTTAAAGTCCGGCGCACCTGGCGGACAAAGTCCGTCAGAAAGTGTGCCGGACCAAGTCCGCCGGAAAGTCCGACCGTGTGTACGTAGCATTAGTGTTCATTTACATTTGCAGTTTGGGTGGTGGAAAAAACCCCATAGTTAAGACATCATTTTTATCATCCTCGCCCCAACCCCACCCCATTTAGGTATATTGGCCAGGGGTGTACACACTCTACAAGTGCCCTGCAACCTTGTGCAGTACAGCAAACAAGGTGTTAAATTAGACAGCTTTCTCACCACCTGCTTTAACCTCTTGGACCCTGCAGAAGTATGCAGTTGTGGGACACTTGTAGAGTGGCCCCCATTTACTTAAATGGGTTTTGATTTGGCCGGTGGTAGCACCCACCAAAAGCAACAGGTGGGTGTACACCTTAAGCTGCTGCCTCAGCAGGTAAATGGGATTGGGATTGGTGGTAAAACTGTGACTCAACCACAGTGTTTTACCACCCCCAACTTTGTGTAAACAAGCTTTAAGGGTACCACTGCTGAATGCAACTAAGTGGTCATTCACAAGTACAGCAGGCGATCCACGTGTGTTCAGGGATGGACTGGCCATCGGGACTACTGGGAGTTTCCCGGTGGGCCATTGGCTCAGTGTGGGCCGGTTTCAGCCGCATCTGCGGTTCACGGCGATCTACCCGTCAACCGCTGACAGCTGACGCCTGATGGGTAGATCGAGATTTAGCCAGCATGCAGAGTAGCGCAGGAAGCGTCTGTACTAGTAAGTTCTCTCTCATGTCATCACGCTGCTCCCCGGCGGCCCCTCCTCTCTTCTCGTCTATTCCCATTGGCTTATAAGATCATCTGGGATAGATGAGAAGAGAGGAGGGGCCCGCCGGGGAACAGTGTGATGACATGAGAGAGAGAACTTACTAGTACAGACGCTTCCTGCGCTATGCTGCATGCTGGCTAGTAAGATCCCATAATGTGCCATGTGCCACATAATGTGCCCTGATGATGTGCCCCCTGATGTGCCCCATAATGTGCCCCATCCAGGCCCTGATTTGCCATAATGTGCCCTGATGTGCTCCAAGCCCTGATGTGCCCCATGCCCTGGGGAGCCATGTGCCCTGATGTGCCATGTGCCCTGATGTGCCATGTGCCCCTATGTGCCATGTGGCCTGATGTGCCCCATGCTCTGATGTGACCCATGCCCTGATGTGCCCCGTGCCCTGATGTGCTATGTGCCATGTGCCCCGTGCCCTGTGCCCTAATGTGCCATGTGGCCTGATGTGCCCCATGCCCTGATGTGCTATGTGCCCTGATGTGCCCCATAATGTGTCCTGATGTGCCATGTGCCCCATCATGTGCACTGATGTGCCGTGTGCCATAATGTGCCCTGAGCCCTGATGTGCCATGTGCCCCATGCCCTGATGTGCCCCGTGCCCTGATGTGCCCTGTGCCCTGATGTGCCCCATAATGTGCCCTGATGTGCCCCATCATGTGCCCTGATGTGCCATGTGCCATAATGTGCCCCGAGCCCCGATGTGCCCTGATATACCCTGATGTGATGTGCCCTGATGTGCTGTGCCCTGTACCCTGATGTGTTATGCCCTGTAAGCTGATGTGCTGGGCTCTGTACCCTGATGTACTCTGACCTGAGCCCTGATGTACTCTGACCTGTGCCCTGATGTACTCTGACCTGTGCCCTGATGTACTCTGACCTGTGCCCTGATGTCCTGTACCCTGATGTGCTGTGCACTGTACCCTGATGTGCCCTGTACGCAGATGTGCCCTGTACGCAGATGTGCTGGGCTCTGTACCCTGATGTCCTGTACCCTGATGTGTTGTGCCCTGATGTGCCCTGTACGCTGATATGTTGGGCTCTGTACCCTGATGTGCTGTGCCCTGTACTCTGATGTGGCCTGGTGTGCTGTGCCCTGATGTGCTGTACCCTGATGTGCTGTGCCCTGATGTGCCTTGTGCCCTGATGTGCTGGGCTCTGTACCCTGATGTGTTGTGCCCTGATGTGCCGTGCCCTGATGCACTGTGCCCTGATGTGCACTGTACCCTGAAGTGTTGTGCCCTGGGCCGGTCTGGATGAAGTCCAGGGCACATTTTTGTCCCAATCCAGCCCTGCGTGTGTTTGACAGGTAGTGAGGAGGCAATATGTTACCATCTCACCACCTGATTTAAACCCATAATTGCCATTTACCACGTCACATTATAGAGGTTTAAATCAGGTGTGGGGAGGTGGCACTGTCCCCAGTGATCTTTGACTTCTCCCATGATATTCAGGTAGCTCTCCACCTCTTAAAGGTTGCCTACCCCTGGTCTAGACCTACTAAAATATCAAGCAAGTATGTTTGACTGTTTCAAATGTTGGGCTTAATTTAAACACATTATGGTGTCCAACAAATAATAATTTATCAAGCATGGCTGCAAAGAAAAAATAATGTATGGGGTTTCTTATCTTTAGATTGGGCAAAATGGAATTCCTTCACGCTAATAAAATTTATATTATTTTATTTTGTTTTATAAGATTAATTGCATACATTTTGTAATATGTGATGTAAAATATTTTTAATACTTATTATCTGTGCAAAATGTTGACTATGACCCTATAGTTGAAGATGCATATAATGAACAGGCCTCTCATTGATTAATTTCAGCATGCATTCATTCGTTTTCTTCAGCTTGCTGATTTTTTTATGTAATGACAAGCCTTAGAACCTAATACATACTTTCAAATCTTCAGCTTTAAAACCTAATAGGTTTCTATGGTTGATCTCTTACGCTGTGAAAAGGAAACTCTGTGAAGAGTAAAGAAACAGAGGGCATTGTCATGAATCAAATACTTATTTTACTCACTGAACAGCAACCTAATTTATAGCATTCGTTTTATGTGTTTTTTCTGGATTGTCATGAACAACAAATCTACAAGAACAAAAATGCAATATATTGCAACTCACAGTCCTTAGATGTGGTGGCTGCATTATTTTTTTGTAAGCTATGAACATTTCAGCAAATATAGAAAATATCTGTTGATCTTCCTTCCTAGTCCTACAGTGGGGAAAATAATTATTTGATCCCCTGCAGATTTTTGAAAGTTTGCCCACTTACATAGAAATGAAGGGTCTATAATTTTTTATCATAGGCGTATTTAAAATGATAGAGGCAGAATATCAACCAAAAATCCAGAAAAAGGTACAGGCCTACTTTGCCACATTGAGGGTCCAATGGACAGGGCCATGTATCGTAAAATCTTAGATGAGAACCTTCTTCCCTTAGCCAGACACTGAAGATGGGTCGTGGATGGGTCTTCCAGCATGACAATGACCCAAAACATATCACCAAGACAACAAAGCAGTGGCTCAAGAAGAAGCACATTAAGGTCATGGAGTGTGGTATAGATTATTCTGCACTACCCCAAAATGAAAGACAAGGGAAGCAGCCAACACGACCAACAAAGTGTAAAATGAAAAAGCAACAAAAAGTGTGGCGCTAGACAATGTCATATACTAATGAAAACAGACAAATTGGACAAAGAGGGAGGATCGTAAATAACTGTTTTTGAACATATAGTCCTCATATGAACCTCAAAGATGTATAGTCTATGTGGCAATATATTTAGGGAAGAATATTGAAGAATTATATTAACATCTTGACTGGAAATCCGCTCACTACCACCTAGAGTTGAGGAGGCTTACCGGATATGGTGGACCCAATGGGGCGTACGCCGGATTGGGTCAAACAAGGCTTAGGTGGTGAGTGGCTGTATGTACTCAAGGGACGTGGCGGTCTCACGGGTTGGTTGTATTCATCCGGATGGTACCAGAAGCTTGAGAAGTGTAGGTGGTCCCCCGGATGTAGGAGGTCATGTAGATCTCAAAAGAGTGGTAGGGTGTTCCGTAAGAGGACCCCTCAAATCCAACATTCAGCGGACATGTAGATCCAAATATTAAAACAGCGCTTGTTTGAGAAAAAGTGGCGACAATGGGGTCCTGTCCGACGCGTTTCGTCATCAAAAGACGTCATCAGGGGGAACACCCTACCACTCTTTTGAGATCTACATGACCTCCTACATCCGGGGGACCACCTACACTTCTCAAGCTCCTGGTACCATCCGGATGAATACAACCAACCCGTGAGACCGCCACGTCCCTTGAGTACATACAGCCACTCACCACCTAAGCCTTGTTTGACCCAATCCGGCGTATGCCCCATTGGGTCCACCATATCCGGTAAGCCTCCTAAACTCTAGGTGGTAGTGAGCGGATTTCCAGTCAAGATGTTAATATAATTCTTCAACATTCTTCCCTAAATATATTGCCACATAGACTATACATCTTTGAGGTTCATATGAGGACTATATGTTCAAAAACAGTTATTTACGATCCTCCCTCTTTGTCCAATTTGTCTGTTTTCATTAGTATATGACATTGTCTAGCGCCACACTTTTTGTTGCTTTTTCAAGGTCATGGAGTGGCCTAATTAGTCTCCAGACCTTAATTCTATAGATTATGTAGGGAACTGAAACAAGAGACAGCCAAGAATCCTTAAGGATTTAGAGAAGATTTGTTTCTGGATTTTTGGTTGATATCTCTATCATGTAAAATGCACCTATGATAAAAAATTATAGACCCTTCATTACTTTGTAAGTGGACAACCCCATGCCCCCCCCCCTCCATGTAATGAAGATGAAGAGATACAGACAGGTTTGTAGTCCATATTGGGAGAGCAGGCTAGGTTGACAGCCATGGCTCCCCCCATAGATGCAGTGGTGGAGTAACGTGGCCACCCAGGGACAGGAAGTGTATTATTTACAGTTTTGATTTTAAATACATTCAGGTAACAACTATTCGGACCTGGAAAAATAAATAGTTGTGATATTAATTAGTATATCATACTTGCCAACTGTCCTAGATTTGCTGGAACAGTCCCTTTTTTTCAGGTAATTGTCCTACCTCTGCTGTACCTAAGCTGTCCTAAGCTGCCTGCTGCAAATGCACTGGTTCACTATTGCGGATGGTGACAGTTTGTACACTGCCCCTGACCTCCCTCTCCACATCCTGTGTGAAGTGTCATCTGTGCATATTCTAGACATGTGCTTCCATAATGACTCCCAGATCATAATCCTTCTCTTAACAGCTAACACTGTCTTCATATACAGATTACTACCAGTAAGTAAACCTGAGGAGTTTCTGATTGGCTGATCAAGCATGTTTGATCTCAACATGAAAAGACCCTACTTTATTTTTCTGAAAACAACAATTAAGACCGGCTACAGTGTTTATGACCCTCATTACCCAGGACAGTAAGCAATCACCCATTGGACAATTAACATTTTTCTCGTTACAGTTACAGTTTGCCTGGAATTAGCATAGGAATAGTCTGTCAACTTCATCAGTCTTAATGTCTTCCCTGTTCAAGTGTAAATGGACTGCTTCCTGTCTATGCATGCACATGACAGGTACTTGTCTATTTAAAATGACAGAGACAGAATATCAACCAAAAATCCAGAAAAAGGTACAGGCCTACTTTGCCACATTGAGGGGCCAATGGACAGGACCATGTATTGTAAAATCTTGGATGAGAACCTTCTTCCCTCAGCCAGAACACTGAAGATGGGTCGTGGATGGGTCTTCCAGCATGACAATGACCCAAAACATACCGCCAAGACAACAAAGGAGATTGGGAGAAAGACATTGAGAGAATATATTATAATATACTACTATGAATTCTCTGAAGGAATTCCCTCTATGCTGCTTCAGGCCCCTACACTGATGGCTACACTGCACACAAATGGCTAGGGAACTGCTCCCTGCCATGCCTCTGCATACTGCTCACTGACTGCCCTATCACCACACACTGCTCACTGACTGTCCCAACTTCATACTGCTCACTAACTGCCCTGCCTCTATACACTGCTCACTGAATGGCTTATCACTACACACTGGTCACTGACTGCCCTGCATTAGACACTGCTCACTGACTGCTCTATTGCTACATACTGCTCACTGACTACACTGCTTTTACACACTGCTCACTAACTGTCCTATCACTGCACACTGCTCATTGACCGCCCTGCCTCTACACACTGCTCACTGACTGCCCTGTTTCTGCACACTGCTGATAGGGCAGTCAGTGAACAGTATGTAGTGATAGGGCTACATACTGTTCACTGACTGCCCTATCACTACATACTGTTCACTGACTGCTCTCTCGCTACATACTGTTCACTGACTGCTCTATCACTACACACTGTTCACTGACTGCTCTATCACTACACACTGTTCACTGACTGCTCTATCACTACACACTGTTCACTGACTGCTCTATCACTACATACTGTTCACTGACTGCCTTATCACTACATACTGTTCACTGACTGCTCTATCACTACATACTGTTCACTGACTGCCTTATCACTACATACTGTTCACTGACTGCTCTATCACTACATACTGTTCACTGACTGCTCTATCACTACATACTGTTCACTGACTGCCCTATCACTATATACTGTTCACTGACTGCTCTATCACTACACACTGTTCACTGACTACCTTATCACTACATACTGTTCACTGACTGCTCTATCACTACATACTGTTCACTGACTGCTCTATCACTACACACTGTTCACTGACTCCCCTATCACTACACACTGTTCACTGACTCCCCTATCACTACATACTGTTCACTGACTGCCCTATCACTACATACTGTTCACTGACTGCCCTATCACTACATACTGTTCACTGACTGCCCTATCACTACATACTGTTCACTGACTGCTCTATCACTACATACTGTTCACTGACTGCTCTATCATTACATACTGTTCACTGACTGCTCTATCACTACATACTGTTCACTGAACGCCCTATCACTACATACTGTTCACTGACTGCTCTATCACTACATACTGTTCAATGACTGCTCTATCACTACATACTGTTCACCGACTGCCCTATCACTACACACTGTTCACTGACTCCCCTATCACTACTTACTGCTCACTGACTGCCCTATCACTACATACTGTTCACTGACTCCCCTATCACTACACACTGTTCACTGACTGCTCTATCACTACATACTGTTTACTGACCGCCCTATCACTACATACTGTTCACTGACTGCCTTATCACCACATACTGTTCACTGACTGCCCTATCACTACATGCTGTTCACTGACTGCCCTATCACTACACACTGCTCACTAAATACTCTATCACTTCATAGATGTCCCTGGAAAAATGATTCAAATGTCAGCAGCCATAATATATGTTATAAAAGAAACAATTAAAGAAAAGAAAGATAACTACTAATGCTAAATAATATGTGTCTATTTTCACCATTAGCGTAAAATGCTTTTTGTAGAGGTAATAAAAATAGATTCTACCACATCAGCACATTTTCAAGCAAGGACAATCACTTATTGCTGGGCATTTTACCTGATATCATTCTTTCGATATGGCATAGTAATTAATATACATTAATCCTTTATGCTGATATTCTACTTTTTTTTAAATGGATGGTGGAATCTCAAATGAAATAAAATGGGTAGTGTTGGAATTTATTAAAATACATACAGAATATTTTTTAAAATTTGTGACAATGATAATTCTGATGTGGTCTAAAATTTGTTTTATGGGTTTTTTTTTTATTTTTAAAAAAAGTCAGACTGCTTGTGTTACAATGTTCAGCTAAGTAGGAACAAACAACAAGGAATTAGAAGCACAATCTACAAATGTATTCTTTGAGTTGTGAGAAGGGCAATTGCTATATTACTCCTTGTGCAACAGCTGCATCTAACCACTGTTTTGTCCATATTTAATGTACCTCATATTAAAACAGTGTAAAGGGAGGTACATGGGCAGAGCCTGACTGAACAGACATGCCAGCTTAGAGCTCTGCTCATGAAGGGACGTTTCTGACGTATTATACCGTGTCCTGGCTCAGCTTTACCCGGTAAATATTGTTACTCGGTCTGCTAATAACCCCCGCCACTTAATGTCATGGTTCTTGGGAGTTCTCGCCTGAAAATGAAGCCAAAAAGCAATAAAGAAGCGCTGCCTCAGGCTTCAGTCAGAATGGCACTAGCTGCATCCCCTCCCCCTGGTACCTCACACTCAGTGAAATCCTCTCAGTGCTCTAAAGTATCTGTGGCAACACATGGGGTATATGGCTCAGATTCAACTATACAAACTGCACTGACTCTGCTCATTCTTCTGTTCTGAGGCAATTTGAAAAAAATGCTTCACAAAGCCCTTAAACAGACTTCAGGTCATATTACAAACAGTCTGACTAGGGAAATCAGAGAACTGGGCCAACGCACTGCAAATCTTGAACTGTGGGTGGACGAACACCCAGGCTTATGCAGTTGTATTTGAAAACCTCAAAGTGGAAAACTTAGCCCTTTAATCTCATTTAGAAGATTACGAAAATAGGGCCCAGCGTTCCAATATCCGTATATATGGAATACCTGAATCTGTCACTGATTTGCAAGCCACTATGCTATCCTAATCTCAAGAACTACAGCCTTCCATACCAGTCGAACGAATAGAGATGGACAGGGTTCATAGAACCCTCACACCTTGCAAAGCTGATAGACCACCGCGCGATAGTATTACCAAATTTCACTATTTCCGTATCAAGAAACAACTTTTAGGGGATAAACCTATCAACTTTTTGCTGATCTATTTCAGCTCACCATCTCTAAGCGTTGGGCTTTGAAGCCACTTCTTCAAGTTTTACAGCAACATCAAATCACCATATCAATGGGGCTTTCTATTTTCAATTCACTTCACTTACCAATGATCTAAATATGTCTGCCGTTCTGCTGAAGAACTCCAATCTTCTTTACAAAACATCCAGCTTCTAGGATGCCCTCTCAACCAAAGCAACACATGAAATTGAAGGGTTACCTGTACCCTGCAAAAACCAGCTGGTGCTGAAGGAAATAAAAATCGCCAGGGGCATTCAAAATGTGGACTCTATGGACTGACTTTTTTCTTTATGTTTGACTCGATGTCAGGTAATCTTATATCTTTAAGTTCCAACTAACTAGATGTTTGGTAAACTTTTTTTTTTTTGTCTTACCAGTTTAGAACTCACTCGAAAACCTTTTCTATTGTTTAACTCCTAACTTTTCTGCTGGTCTATATATATATATATATATATATATATATTTTTTTTTTTTTTCTCTGACAGCAGCGAGTTGTTCACTATATTTCTTAACATAGCCTTGAGCTATTATTCATTTTGAATGTTTTCTGTGATGTTTTTTGTTACTTGTATACACTTTAGCCCGTCCCTTCCATCCCTCTTCATATATCACGACACATTGATGGGTATGGAACTTTTTGGGACAATGGTATAATTTCTATTTATGTATTACTTTTTATTGTTGGCAGTATTCCCTTTGGTGGTGTTTTTGCACCTCCAGTTTGCTACCCTCGGATCCCCATTATTATGTGGGCTTCTGACGGTAGCTCTTTGGCCTCTGGTGGACCGCTTGTCGCTTCCTCAGTACGCCATTCAGTTGAGCTATTTGCTCTCTTTATTATTTTAGTCATATTTGTTTGACGAGAGACAATTCCTTTCCTTTTCTTCCACCCTTTCTTCCTACCCCCTATACTGAATTGTATGCGATCCTACTGTCAGAACTTAACATTTTTATTATGCAACTAATTATATTACTAATATGGCCCCCTTAAACATTTTTGGCCCCAAATGGTCAAGGACTTAATATACCACAAAACACACTAAAGCATTCCCTTCACTTACCGCAGCTAAAATCCACATTCTTTGCCTACAGGAGACCCATTTTACTGAACAATCTACGCCTAAGTTTTTCAGCTCTCTAATCCACAGTTATATACAGCCTCGGCAGCAACTAAATAACGAGATGTTCTTATAGCTGTTCACCGTACAACCCCATTTGTACTTTTATCTGAAATTAAAGATCCTAAAGGCCGCTACCTCATGCTTATTGGACACATTTCTGATGTCTTTTTCATGTAATTGAATCACACAAGTTAGGTACAGTGATATTATGTGGAGACTTGAACCAAGTTCTTTTTCCCTGCTTGGATAAATCTCCCCCTTCTCCCTCCTCCTGTTCCCCTGCCCCCCCCCCCATCATTTCAGAAACTTATCTCTAAGCATAACATGTTAGATTCTTGAGCTCAATCCAGCTCGTAAATGTTTTACATATTACTCCCATCCACACAAATCGTTTTCTAGGATTGATCATATCTTCCTAAGTGTTGGCATGGCCCAGAAATCCTATCATCAGTTATTACGCCCTTTACTTGGTCCGATCATAGTGCAGTTTGTACTACCATCTCCTCCCCTATCCCGAGATCCCAGGATTCATCTTGGTGCATTAATGATTCCATTCTAACTCACCCATCCCATTGTCTAGATATTAAACATGCTCTCAATGATAACACTTTTGCAGATATTTCCCATCTCACTCTTTGTGAAGCCCATAAACCTGTAATTCGAGGTACGCTTATCCGGCAAGCATCATATCTCAAACACAAGCGTAAGCTTCTGCCCCAAAAATTAGAAAATTACTTTAATCTGTGTCAAGATGCATTCCAAAGTTCTACTTCCCATTCTTCTAAAGCTAAGCGTGACAGAGCCTGCTTAGAATTTGACCTGTTTCTCACTGACTCTGCAGATAAATTAAAATGATTGTAAAGCTAAGGTTTTTTTTTTTTTTAAATAAACATGGTATACTTACCTCCACTGTGCAGTTCGTTTTGCACAGAGTGGCCTCGATCCTCGACTTTTGGGGTCCCCCGGTGGTGCTGGTAGCTCCTCCCTGCATCGTATAACCCCCTAAGAGAAGCGCTCTCCTGGGGGGTTGCCTTGCGGGGGCGCTCCCGAGTCCAGCATTTGCGTCCATAGACGCAGAATGCCGGACTCGGCCCTGCCCCATGGCGCCTGCATTATTGGATTTGATTGACAGCAGCAGGAGCCAATGGGTGTGCTGCTATCAATCTATCCAACCAAGAGCTGAGACAACGGGTGGGGGGGAAGAGCGCGTCCCCGGCGTGGGAATTACGGGACTCAGGTGAGTAAAACGGGGGGCTGGGGGGGGGGCGGTCAGTGACAGAAGTTTTTACACCTTAATGCACAGGATGCATTAAGGTGAAAAAACACAAGGGTTTATAACCCCTTTAATACGTAAATCACAACACCATTATTACCTCCAAGCAAACAAACCAGATACCCTATTAGCTCGACCCTTACGCTCACTGCAAAAACCAACGTTATCTGTGCGACTCAAACTAAACCGTGATTCATACACAAGTAACCCTATCAAAATTTTACACACATTCTGCTCAAATCTTGCTAAATTATATTCGCCCAACCAAATTTTGACCATGCTGCTGCTGATTCAATTTCTTTACAAATTACCCTTCCAACACTCTCACAAACCCACCGTGAATGACTCGACTTTCCCCATCTCTGCAACAAAAGTAATCACAGCTATTAAGGCTTTAAAATGTAAAAAACGTCCCAGCCCGGATGGATTTTCTGCTTCCTACTACAAGAAATGTTCTGATATAATGTTTTATTCTAACTGAGGCCTTTAATATGTTGTTGAGGGGACACTCTTTTTCCTTCAGGATCCTTAATGGCCATAATTTCTATGCTTTCCAAATCTAAATCTGATACAACCTCCTGGGCAAATTACCATCCTATTTTGTTTCTCAACCATTTCAGCCCCGGAAGATCTGGCTGCTCAATGACCAGGCCATTTTTTGTGATACGGCTCTGCGTTGCTTTAACTGACAATTGCGCGGTCGTGCGACGCTGTACCCAAACAAAATTGTCCTTTTTTTCCCACAAATAGAGCTTTCTTTTGGTGGTATTTGATCACCTCTGCAGTTTTTATTTTTTGCGCTATAAACAAAAGAAGAGCGACAATTTTGAAAAAAACACAGTGTATTTTACTTTTTACTATAATAAATATCCCACATTTTTAAAAACAAATTTTTCCTCAGTTTAGGCCGATATGTATTCTTCTACATATTTTTGGTAAAAGAAAATTGCAATAAGCATATATTGATTGGTTTGCGCAAATAGCGTTTACAAAAATAGGGGATAGATTTATGGCATTTTTATTATTTTTTTTTTTTACTAGTAATGGCGGCGACCTGCAATTTTTATCGGGACTGCAATATTGCGGACAAATTGGACACTTTTGACACATTTTTGGGACCATTGACAAATATACAGCGATTAGTGCTATAAAAATGCACTGATTACTGTATAAATGTTACTGGCAGGAAAGGGGTTAACACTAGGGGGCGATCAAGGGGTTAACTGTATTCCCTAGGTGTGTTATAACTGTGGGAGGGGGTGGGACTGACTAGGGGAAGAGAGAGAGATCGGTGTTCATACTTTGTATGAACACACAATCTCTCTCCTCTTCCCTGAAAGAACCGGGATTTGCGTGTTTACACACACAGATCCCAGTTCTCTCTCTGTCACGAGTGATCACTGGTGCCTGCGGTCATCGTGCCCGCCGGGCACCCGCATCGGCTCCGGGCGCACACCGCAGGCACCCCTAGTGGCCAAAAGGCGAGGTGACGTAAGGCAACGTCGTTTCACCCAGCCGTGCCATTCTGCGCAGTAAAACTGCGGCGGCTGGTCGGCAAGCAGTAAATATTGAAATTAAACTTTTAGCTAAAATACTTGCGACCTGCTCGAATCAAATAATTGGCGAACTTGTTCATCAAGATCAAGTTGGGTTTATCCCATCGCTCCAAGCAAGTGATAATATTCGTAGAGCTTCTTTACTCGCCCATGTTGCTAAATCCAGACGTCTTCCTGCGTGTTTTTTTATCGCTCGATATAAGAAAAGCATTTGACACTGTCTCATGGCCATACTTACAATATATTCTTCAAAAATGGGGGTTTGGATCGCATTTTTTGAAGTGGGTTTCTTCCTTATACAACAAGCTGAATGCATTTATCAAATATGCGGGTTTTAAATCAGACCCTTTCCCTATTGGAAGAGGTACCAGTCAAGGATGTCCTCTCTCCCCCCTCCTATTTGCACTCCTCATTGAACCCTTGGCCCATTTAATTAGATCTGATCCAAACATAAAAATTATTGAATTAGCTGGATATCATTATAAAGCATATCTTTTTGCAGATGACATCTTACTCTTCATGTCATCTCCCCATATCACAGCACCTAATCTCTGTCCTAAACCGTTTTGCACACATTTTGGGCTTAACAGTTAACTATCAAAAATCAACATTTTCCTGCCTCCTTCAGACCTTCAGCTTGCTAAAGATTCACTGCCCTTCTCTTGGACACCTCATAGGCTTCCATACCTAGGAATACAACTGATCGTACTTTTATTTGCAATCCTATCACAAAACATTCTTTATCCATCTGGGACAGATTCAAAACTTCTCTTGGCCTTCAATCTCCTCATTTACCGCTCCTTTCTTTTGTTAAAAATCCCGCTTTTTACCCTGCCTGGATTGCTCCTAATTCTTTCAAAGCATGGAATACAGCTAATTTATCCCATTTATATAATTTGGTATCTGCCTCCTCCATACCTTCTATTCCTTCTTTTACCTTCTTTTCCTACTTTGTGTGATACATTTGGACTTCATAAATCTGAACTGTTCCGATATTTGCAAATCAAAAATTTTTTCCAAACTTATCTCAATTCCAACTCCCAGATGTCGCATTTTGAACGCATATGTATTTCTGACCATCATGCTAGCGGACTTGTTTAGTTTCTCTATAAGCAAATTTTAGCTAGTACTAACACTGGTCCCCCTCATATGTCTCCAAATGGGAACTAGACCTTAAGTGCCCATTTAATGCTACTGAATTGTCTAGCATATCGTCTGCCACTAAGTCTGCTTCTTCTAATATTGTTGCTGTGGAAACTAACTTTAAGGTGATAACCCGTTGGTATTTGGTCCCCGCTAGAATACTGAAATATGCTTGTGATTACCCTGGAGCTTATTTTCGCGACTGTTCAGAGTCTGGCACTCAACTTCATATTTGGTGTGATTGCCTAATTGCCCAAAAATTCTGGAAGGCAGTTTTTGACTTAGCCTCCAAAATCTTCAAAACACCTATACAGCCCAATCCTACTACAGCCCTATTAAACCTGATTGGAATAACACAGAATCAATTTTGCCTTCTTTACAGCTCCTAACAGCCGCAAAACAAACCATTGCTAAGGCATGGAAAACTAATAATTTAATTCTAGCTGAAACCATACACAGAACTAATAAAGCTCCTATTCATGCTAAAATGGAAGCAATCGAAAGAGATCGAATTGGTCAATTTAGGAAAATCTGGCATTGTTTACCTCCCGTCTTTCATGACACACTATTATTGCCTTGGTAATTTTACTCTATTTGCCTTGACTATACTTCTATTTTTTGTTTTCTACATTTCTTTTAATATTGTGTGGTATTTATATACACATTATCTCTTCTGTTTTTAATATATTCCTATTAGATTGATCTCCTTATTACTGCTCTTGCAAAATAAACCAATAGTAACTAGCTCACTTTTTTCCTTCTGATGGGATTTTCTAATGCTTTTGATGTACCGGTAATAGTTTATTGGTTTATGTGTTGCTCTACGCGTTACATTTTTACATTGTTATGCACTCATCCTGTTCATAAATCGATGTTTAGCTTTATTGCTATTTGAATATTGTACCGCCATCCTTGTATGTACTCAATTTGTCAATGTTTGATATATTTAAAAAATAATAAACTCATTTGATGAGAACAGTGTATAAGTTTCAATTATGAAAGATCAGTAGTAAGCAGCTTTTGCAGACATGACATTGTAGAAGGTGTATGTCCCAGGCCTAAAGAAAGGTTTCCAGTATAAAAAAAAAAAAAAAAGAATCTCTCTCTAGATTCATCCCTGTACCCATTTCCTGTATAGCCTTTGCATAAATCATGATGATACCTATACCACAAGGAACAGCATTTTGCTTTCTGAACACTTTTAAGTGTATCTTATAGATTTTTTGCTGCTAATCATGAAAATAACCTGTAATTTAACTGATCAAGTAAAGTCAGGTAACTTCAGGGACTTGGGTTTGTCCAAATCAAACAGAGCTATTGAGTTCAAAACTACAAGGATTGTGTTTCACCAGGTACAAAAATCTTTGCCTTTCAAAGCTGCCACAGTTATTTAGCAAATTTCTATGCACGGGTTAACAATCTCGTTTTCTGTACTGACATTGATGATTTGTTCACAGCTTTGGGTTGTGAGCATGACCCACTAGAATGGTGTCTCTTTATTGATTCATCAGTGTTAAGCCTCAAGGTTGACTGGGTGCACACTTCAATACTCATTGGCTATGTTGCACACATAAAAGAAACATGAAAACACAGAACTGTTGAAGCACATCCAGTACACCAAGTACAACTGGAATATCTGTGGAGATCTGAAAGCAGTGGCTCTGCAGCTTGGATAGGGGGTGATAGAGGCTATTGATGAGCACTGATAAGTGGCACTAAAGGGCACTGATAGGGGGAATTGATGAGCACTGATATGTGGCACTGATAGGCACTGATAGGTGGCATCATTGATGAGCACTGATGGACAGCACTGATAGCACTTATGAGCACTGATAGGTGGCACTGATAAGTGGCACTGATAGGCAGCACAGATGGGCACTGATAAGTGGTATTAATAAGCACTGATAGTCGGCATTGATGGGCACTGATGAGGCTGCACTGATCATCATGGCACTGATGATCAGTACTCTGATTATCAGTGTAAACAAAGCACTGACAGTCTTTCTGGTTAATGGCTCTCCTTTCCTCAAACAGACACATCGTGGGAAGAAAGGACTGCTGATAACTGGCAAGTCTGTTTACACGCGATCAGCTGATGACATGAGAGGCTGTCCATGGATACCTTCCCAAAACTGGAAGCCCATGGCTTTGATGGAAGGGGTGGGGGGGTTAGAGGGGCTCTTCATGGTTTTTTGCACTGGGCCCTGAAGGATCTAATTATGCCTCTGATAGCACATAACCACTTGTTGACCCGGCAAATACGTTTTGTCTCCACTTCACATAAAACTGGAACTGCTGAAGAATTTCATGAAAACAGCGAACAAGGAAGGTGAAGGTTTTTGTTATTTGAGACAGATGTTTCCAAGAATACCTGATGCCAAAATGAAGAAGGCATTTTTGTTGGATGACAGATCAGATATGTCTTAAATGACAAGCGGTTTGAAAATCTTTTAGTGGGGTCAGACAAAAAAACCTAAAAAGGTTTCAAGGAAGTCATGGAGAATTTTCCTTAGCAACTACAGAGCACAAAACCAAATTCCGCTGGTTGACAAACTTCCTATGGCATACATGACTGTGAAGTGTGAATGTCAATGAAGATTAATTTTCTGCAATCACAACTTGGAGATTCCCAAAAATCTAGGTGCAGTCAATGACAAACATGAGGAAAGGTTTCACAAGGACATTGCCACAATGGAAGAACAAATATGGAATGGAAATGGAAACAATATGTGATACAATACAATAAAAGTCATTAAAAGTTCATTCTTATCTCTCAAGATTCCTATATTATATAGCCATTCTGAAATTACATTGGCGTTCAGTTGGAAGAGATCTATCCTAATCACTAAACGTTTTTCAGAAAGCAAAACTTTTGTTGTCCAGCGTTTAATTTTTAATTTTCTGAAAACCTACTATGATTTTTCAGTTAAAATGTATCATATGTAAAGTTTGTCATTCTGGAGACTAAAGTTCTTTGTAGTGTTTGATGGACTTTTGTGCAGTGAATGTCAAGTCATAAGTATAAAGCCGCATACACACGGTCGGAATTTCCGACAACAAATGTTCCATGTGAGCTTGGAAATTCCGACCGTGTGTAGGCTCCATCGGACATTTGTTGTCGGAATTTCCGACAACAAAAATTTGAGAGCTGGTCCTCAAATTTTCCGACAACAAAATCCGTTGTCGGAAATTTCGATCATGTGTACACAATTCCAATGCACAAAATTCCACGCATGCTCGGAATCAAGCAGAAGAGCCACACTGGCTATTGAACCTAATTTTTCTCGGCTCGTCGTACGTGTTGTACGTCATCGCGTTTTTGACGTTCGGAATTTCCGAAAACATTTGTGCGACCGTGTGTATGCAAGACAAGTTTGAGCCAACATCCGTCAGAAATAAATCCAGGATTTTGTTGTCAGAATGTCTGATCGTGTGTACGCGGCATTAAAAAAACAGACAACTTTGAATTTTGGCTTTGCAGGACCATAAACGGGTCTTAGTTTTCACAATCTCATCACTCTACGGGATGGTTCACACCAGATGCAGTCCAGTGTGTTTTGATTCTTATCAAAAAGGCATGGACAGTATTTAACATGGATTCCAATTGCTCTAGTTCACACCAATGCAGTGCTTTTCAGTGCAGTCAACAAAAGTAGAACATGTTGTATTTTTTCAGTACGGAGTGCATCTGGAACGTGGCCAAATCTATCAAAAACGCATCAGAAAGCACATGTCCTCAACTGACATGAAAAAAACAAAGAGGGATAAAAATGCATTGGAACGCATCAAAAACACATAAAAACCACATTAGAGCTCATCAAAAAATGTGCATGCAGAAATGCATCCTGAACGCAGAAATTTTAGTGTGAACTGGCCCTAAAAACAGAATCCAGAAACAGCAAATTCGTAACATAATTATCTGCTAGGGTTGACAGCCAGTGAAGATGTATGTAATGCATAACTCTTGACATAACTGTTCTTTTGTATCTCCTGGAAACATCTACAGACTTCTGAGAGATCATGGTAGAACAATTTTGGTGCAGACATCAGCTGCTTAACTCTTGGCTACTTGTTCTATGTTGTCTAATAATCCAATGTGAACTTCCAACAGTCATATTATTATTTTTTGTGTAAGTGTGTAATGCCACGTACACACGATCAGAATTTCGGCCAGCAAAAGACTGATTAGAGCTTTTCTTCGGAAAATGCGAATGTGTGTATGCTCCATCAGCCTTTTGCTGGCCGAATTCCAGGCAGCAAAAGATTGAGAGCATGTTCTTAATTTTTCAGTCGGAAAAAGTTCCTATCCGAAAATGTGATCGTCTGTGGCAATTCCGACGTGCAAAATTCCTACGCATGCTCGGAAACAATTCGACGCATGCTCAGAAGTATTGAACTTATTTTTCTCGGCTTGTCGTAGTGTTGTATGTCGCCTTGTTCTTGACGGTCGAAAGTTCAGCAAACTTTTGCGTGACCGTGTGTATGCAAGGCAAACTTGAGCGGAATCCCGTCGGAAAAGCCATCATATCTTTTTCCGACGAGAAGTCCGATCGCGTGTACGCAGCATTAGACTTGTGGTTTTCCATGCAATGGAGATGGTATAGAGACAATGTTGTTACTACATTTTTAGTGGTCAGTATTATTAATGTAAAACTAAAGGCAGTTTTTTCTTTTTTGATAGAGTAATCCTGTTAGTTTTTTCTCTTTCTTGCCATGTGGGTACCATGTGGAAGATTTCCATTCACTTCCTGCACCATAGCCCAAGCAGGAAGAGAGAGGAAATCCCTCCAAAGTGATAACAGTAAACAGGAAAATAAGAGATGGTGCATTTCCCTAAAGGGGAGCAAAATATTACAGCACACACATGCAAAAAAGACATTTACCTCCAGCAAGGCTAGTTTAAAACACCTAGACATTTTCAAAAAATATTATCAAAAAATATGGGGATTTGGTCACACCATATTGCTATATGGTGCTAATCCCACTTACTGCGACAAAGTACCCCATGATTAGTGGGTCCTACACTATCCATAGATTGGGAGATCCTGCTTCTCTGAACCATGGGAGCAATACACTCCTCTATATGGGAGAACTTTGAGGTCTCCACCCATGACACAAGTGGACACTAATGAGAGGTACTTAATTAGAGAGTGGGGTGCTCCTCACCCAAAAGGATTTGGTCAGAATCCATACAATAGACAAACAAGATATTTGGGGGGAACACCATAAAAGATGCATTAAAGCTGGTGCAGCCATAAGACCATACAGCAGAGCAAAATATTACAGCGCACACATGCAAAAAAGACATTTACCTCCAGCAAGGCTAGTTTAAAACACCTAGTCAATTTCAAAAATTATCAAAAAATATGGGCATTTGGTCACACCATATTGCTATATGGTGTTAAGCCCACTTACTGCGACGAAGTACCCCATGATTAATGGGTCCTACACTATCCATGGATTGGGAGATCCTGCATCTCTGAACCATGAGAGCAATACACTCTTCTATATGGGAGAACTTTGAGGTCTCCGCCCATGACACAAGTGGACACTAATGAGAGATATACTTGTTTCATTCCGAATTAGTTTTTTGATGAAATTCAACAAATTAGTTAATTCGGAAATATTCTAATAACGAAAACCTGTTTAACCAGTTGCTGACCGCCTCACGACGATATACGTGGGCAGAATGGCACGGGCAGGCAGAATCACATACCTGTACGTGATCTGCCTCTCGCAGGCGGGGGGTCCGATCGGACCCCTCCCCAGTGCCCGAGGTGGTCGGCATTTCTCCCCCAGCGATGAGACATGAGGGGGAGGCCATCCATTCGTGGCCACCCCCTCCCGATCGCTTCCGGCCAATGAAATCATTTCTCTGCTGCTGTATATGACAGCAGCAAACGAAATGATGTCATCTCTCCTCGGCTCGGTATTTTCCGTTCCGGCGCCGAGGAGAGAAGACATCCAAGTGAGTGCACAACACACACACACACACAGTAGAACATGCCAGGCACACATTACACCCCCGATCACCCCCTGATTACCCCCTAATCACCCCTCCCCCCCCCCCCCGTCACACTGACACCAAGCAGTTTTTTTTTTCTGATTACTGCATAGGTGTCAGTTTGTGACAGTGTGGTAGGGCAGTTAGTATTAGCCCCCTTTAGGTCTAGGGTACCCCCCTAATAAAGTTTTAACCCCTTGATCACCCCCCGTCGCCAGTGTCGCTAAGCGATCATTTTTCTGATCGCTGTATTAGTGTCATTGGTGACGCTAGTTAGGGAGGCAAATATTTAGGTTCGCCGTCAGCGTTTTATAGCGTCAGGGACCCCCGTATACTACCTAATAAAGGTTTTAACCCCTTGGTTGCCCCTAGTTAACCCTTTCACCAGTGATCACCGTATAACTGTTACGGGTGACGCTGGTTAGTTAGTTTATTTTTTATAGTGTCAGGGCACCCGCCGTTTATTACCTAATAAAGGTTTAGCCCCCTGATAGCCCGGTGGTGATATGCGTCGCCCCAGGCAGAGTCAGATTAGCGCCAGTACCGCTAACACCCACGCACGCAGCATACGCCTCCCTTAGTGGTATAGTATTGTATATTATAGTATAGTATACTAGCGTCCCCAGCAGTTTAGGGTTCCCAAAAACGCAGTATTAGCGGGATCAGCCCAGATACCTGCTAGCACCTGCGTTTTGCCCCTCCGCCCGGCCCAGCCCAGCCCACCCAAGTGCAGTATCGATCGATCACTGTCACTTACAAAACACTAAACGCATAACTGCAGCGTTCGCAGAGTAAGGCCTGATCCCTGCGATCGCTAACAGTTTTTTTTGTAGCGTTTTGGTGAACTGGCAAGCACCAGCCCCAAGCAGCGTCAGGTTAGCACCAGCACCGCTAACACCCACGCACGCACTGTACACCTCCCTTAGTGGTATAGTATCTGAACGGATCAATATCTGATCCGATCAGATCTATACTAGCGTCCCTAGCAGTTTAGGGTTCCCAAAAGCGCAGTTTTAGCGGGATCAGCCCAGATACCTGCTAGCACCTGCGTTTTGCCCCTCCGCCCGGCCCAGCCCAGCCCACCCAAGTGCAGTATCGATCGATCACTGTCACTTGCAAAACACCAAACACATAACTGCAGCGTTCGCAGAGTCAGGCCTGATCCCTGCGATCGCTAACAGGTTTTTTTTGTAGCGTTTTGGTGAACTGGCAAGCACCAGCCCCAGGCAGCGTCAGGTTAGCGACAGTACCGCTAACACCCACGCACTGTACACCTCCCTTAGTGGTATAGTATCTGAACGGATCAATATCTGATCCGATCAGATCTATACTAGCGTCCCCAGCAGTTTGGGGTTCCCAAAAAGGCAGTGTTAGCGGGGTCAGCTCAGATACCTGCTAGCACCTGCGTTTTGCCCCTCCGCCCGGCCCAGCCCAGCCCACCCAAGTGCAGTATTGATCGATCACTGTCACTTACAAAACACTAAACACATAACTGCAGCGTTCGCAGAGTCAGGCCTGATCCCTGCGATCGCTAACAGTTTTTTTGGTAGTGTTTTGGTGAACTGGCAAGCGCCAGTGGCCTAGTACACCCCGGTTGTAGTCAAACCAGCACTGCAGTAACACTTTGTGACGTGGCGAGTCCCATAAGTGCAGTTCGAGCTGGTGAGGTGGCAAGCACAAGTAGTGTCCCGCTGCCACCAAGAAGAAGACAAACACAGGCCCGTTGTGCCCATAATGCCCCTCCTGCTCCATTCGCCAATCCTAATAATTGGGAACCCACCACTTCTGCAGCACCCGTACTTCCCCCATTCACATCCCCAACCAAATGCAGTCGGCTGCATGAGAGGCATTTTCTTTATGTCCTCCCGAGTACCCCTACCCAACGAACCCCCCCCAAAAAGATGTCGTGTCTACAGCAAGCGCGGATATAGGCGTGACACCCGCTATTATTGTCCCTCCTGTCCTGACAATCCTGGTCTTTGCATTGGTGAATGTTTTGAACGCTACCATACACTAGTTGAGTATTAGCGTAGCGTACAGCATTGCACAGACTAGGCACACTTTCACAGGGTCTCCCAAGATGCCATCGCATTTTGAGAGACCCGAACCTGGAACTGGTTACAGTTATAAAAGTTACAGCTACAAAAAAAAGTGAAAAAAAACCCCAAATACACAAGAAAATATATAAAATAAAAAAATAGTTGTCGTTTTATTGTTCTCTCTCTCTATTCTCTCTCTATTGTTCTGCTCTTTTTTACTGTATTCTATTCTGCAATGTTTTATTGTTATTATGTTTTATCATGTTTACTTTTCAGGTATGCAATTTTTTATACTTTACCGTTTACTGTGTTTTATTGCTAACCATTTTTTTGTCTTCAGGTACGCCATTCACGACTTGAGTGGTTATACCAGAATGATGCCTGCAGGTTTAGGTATCATCTTGGTATCATTCTTTTCAGCCAGAGGTCAGCTTTCATGTAAAAGCAATCCTAGTGGCTAATTAGCCTCTAGACTGCTTTTACAAGCAGTGGGAGGGAATGCCCCCCCCCCACTGTCTTCCGTGTTTTTCTCTGGCTCTCCTGTCTCAACAGGGAACCTGAGAATGCAGCCGGTGATTCAGCCAGCTGACCATAGAGCTGATCAGAGACCAGAGTGGCTCCAAACATCTCTATGGCCTAAGAAACCGGAAGCTACGAGCATTTCATGACTTAGATTTTGCCAGATGTAAACAGCGCCATTGGGAAATTGGGAAAGCATTTTATCACACCGATCTTGGTGTGGTCAGATGCTTTGAGGGCAGAGGAGAGATCTAGAGTCTAATAGATCCCAATTTTTTCAAAAAAGAGTACCTGTCACTACCTATTGCTATCATAGGGGATATTTACATTTCCTGAGATAACAATAAAAATTATAAAAAAAAAAAAAAAATGAAAGGAACAGTTTAAAAATAAGAAGAGAAAGCAAAAAAAAAAAAAAAAAAAAAAAAAGCACCCCTGTCCCCCCCTGCTCTCGCGCTAAGGCGTCAAATGTAAACAGCAATTGCACCATGCATGTGAGGTATCACCACGAAGGTCAGATCGAGGGCAGTAATTTTAGCAGTAGACCTCCTCTGTAAATCTAAAGTGGTAACCTGTATAGGCTTTTAAAAATGTATTTAGTTTGCCGCCACTGCACATTTGTGCGCAATTTTAAAGCATGTCATGTTTGGTATCCATGTACTCAGCCTAAGATCATATTTTTTATTTCATCAAACATTTGGGCAATATAGTGTGTTTTAGTGCATTCAAATTTTAAAAAGTGTGTTTTTTCCCAAAAAAATGCATTTGAAAAATCGCTGCGCAAATACTGTGTGAAAAAAAAAATGAAACACCCACCATTTTAATCTGTAGGGCATTTGCTTTAAAAAAATATATAATGTTTGGGGGTTCAAAGTAATTTTCTTGCAAAAAAAAATAATTTTTTCATGTAAACAAAAAGTGTCAGAAAGGGCTTTGTCTTCAAGTGGTTAGAAGAGTGGGTAATGTGTGACATAAGCTTCTAAATGTTGTGCATAAAATGCCAGGACAGTTCAAAACCCCCCCAAATGACCCCATTTTGGAAAGTAGACACCCCAAGCTATTTGCTGAGAGGCATGTCAAGTTCATGGAATATTTTATATTGTGACACAAGTTGCGGGAAAAAGACAAATTTTTTTTTTTTTTTTGCACAAAGTTGTCACTAAATGATATATTATGATATATTGCTCAAACATGCCATGGGAATATGTGAAATTACACTCCAAAATACATTCTGTTGCTTCTCCTGAGTATGGGGTACCACATGTGTGAGACTTTTTGGGAGCCTAGCTGTGTACGGGACCCCGAAAACCAAGCACCACCTTCAGGCTTTCTAAGGGCGTAAATTTTTGATTTCACTCTTCACTGCCTATCACAGTTTCGGAGGCCATGGAATGCCCAGGTGGCACAAACCCCCCCCCCCCCCAAATGACCCTATTTTGGAAAGTAGACACCCCAAGCTATTTGCTGAGAGGTATAGTGAGTATTTTGCAGACCTCACTTTTTGTCACAAAGTTTTGAAACTTGAAAAAAGAAAAAAAAAATGTTTTTCTTGTCTTTCTTCATTTTCAAAAACAAATAAGAGCTGCAAAATACTCACCATGCCTCTCAGCAAATAGCTTGGGGTGTCTACTTTCCAAAATGGGGTCATTTGGGGGGGGGGTTGTGCCACCTGGGCATTCCATGGCCTTCGAAACTGTGATAGGCAGTGAAGAGTGAAATCAAAAATTTACGCCCTTAGAAATCCTGAAGGCGGTGATTGGTTTTCGGGGCCCCGTACGCGGCTAGGCTCCCAAAAATTCCCACACATGTGGTATCCCCATACTCAGGAGAAGCAGCTAAATGTATTTTGGGGTGCAATTGCACATATGCCCATGGCCTGTGAGAGCAATATATCATTTAGTGACAACTTTTTGTAAATTTTTTTTATTATTATTCAATCACTTGGGACAAAAAAAATTAATATTCAATGGGCTCAACATGCCTCTCAGCAATTTCCTTGGGGTGTCTACTTTCCAAAATGGGGTCATTTGGGGGGGGGTTGTACTGCCCTGCCATTTTAGCACCTCAAGAAATGACATAGGCAGTCATAAACTAAAAGCTGTGTAAATTCCAGAAAATGTAGCCTAGTTTGTAGACGCAATAACTTTTGCGCAAACCAATAAATATACGCTTATTGACTTTTTTTTTACCAAGGACATGTGGCCGAATATATTTTGACTAAATGTATGACTAAAATTGAGTTTATTGGATTTTTTTTTATAACAAAAAGTAGAAAATATCATTTTTTTTCAAAATTTTCGGTCTTTTTCCGTTTATAGCGCAAAAAATAAAAACCGCAGAGGTGATCAAATACCATCAAAAGAAAGCTCTATTTGTGGGAAGAAAAGGATGCAAATTTAGTTTGGGTACAGCATTGCATGACCGCGCAATTAGCAGTTACAGCGACACAGTGCCAAATTGTAAAAAGTGCTCTGGTCAGGAAGGGGGTAAATCCTTCCGGGGCTGAAGTGGTTAACTAATTTTTTTGAAAATTTGTAAATTCAAAAATTTGTAAATTCGCAAATTCGAAAATCCAAAAATTCAAAAGAACGAAAATCCAAAAATAAGAACGAAAACCAAAAAATTCTATAATCCGAAAAATAACTGACTAATAATAACTATTACTAACTGTTAAATTATAGGTATTGGAATTTCCTTTCAAATTTGGCTGTTAGTGAACGTAACGAATATGAATTTATCCGAAGTTATGAATTATCCGAAATAACGAATGCCGCATCTAAACCAATGGAACATAATGAATTAACAATAATAATAATAATAATAAATAATAAAAAAACCTTTTTATTATTATTATTTATTATTATTAATTGGTTACGTTACACTCATTTAGATTGCGGCATTCGTTATTTCGGATAATTCGTAACTTCGGATAATTTAGTATTCGTTACGTTTACAAACAGCCAAATTTGAATGGAAATTCCAATACTTATAATTTAATAGTTAGGTATTATTAGTTAGTTAGTTAGTTATTATTTCGGATTTTCAGATTTCCGAATACTGCATCTAAAAGAATGGAACATAACGAATTCAAATTTTTCTGAAGTTATGAATTTATTCAGATTAACCAATGACCCGAAAAACGAAAAAAAAACAAATAAATAAACAAATGAAATGAAAACTAATTTTTTGGCAGTGCACATGTCTACCTAAAAGATAACTGAGATCAGTGGTTATTTACTTGACAGTCAGGACTTTGTCATTGGCAGTGGCGGCTGGTGGTAAAAAAAAAATTTTGGGGGGGGAGAGGGGCGGTCAGGTAACCCGCACCCCCACCGGTCCGGTTGGTCAGTCGGTCAGGAGCCTGGCACCCTCCATCTATAGTGGACAGCGCTTCCTGATGGGCAACGGCTTTACCCCTTCCCCTGCTCTCCTCCTCGGCATCACTGCGGCTCACTGCGGCTTCTCTTGCTGCAGCGTTTCCTTGCGGCGTCTTCCCTTACTCTCCTCGGTATAACGGCGACTTCCGCCGTGTTTCTCCTCCCTCCTCCTCCTAGGCCAATTGGAATGCTTCTCCTTTTGGCCATTCGGGAAACGTGTCTCAGACCTACGCTTCCTGATTGGCGGAGAGGCAAGAATAGTGAATATTCATTCGCTATTCTAACACACCTGGGTGGGCTCGGAGTCCACCCTATTTTGAAGCCTATTAAAGCCTCTGGCTCTAATCGGTGCTTCAAAAAACACCTCCGCCACTGTAATTCATGCGCCCGGTGTCCTGAAAAGGGTCGGACATATGGATAGGGGGTGGTGGAGGCAAGGACAGGGGAGGCGGCGCCTGTGCGCCCTTAATGGATGGGCCACCCCTGGTCAATGCGCAAGGAACCCCTGGCAACCTCTGAAGGAACCCTGGTTGAGAAAGGCTGCCTTACACAAACAGTATGGTACTTCACTATATGAAGAACAGTGTCATCTAAAACACTAATCAGCAAATCGCTCTACTGTGTTTACAAAGCTGTGTCTGAATGATTGATGCCTGCACTGAATCAATTGTTTTTTAACTATTTTAAATTGCTTTTCAAAAGATGTATTGATTTAAATAGCAAAGGCACTGTAAAATGTAACAACTATTCCATTTATTCCTGTTTTCTTTATATAATGTTCAATTATAAACATGACACTTAATCTCTATTAGGTATGTATATCCTTTGTCCTTGCTGCTCCTTGGGGGGAGATATACCTCTCTGGGATTATTGTGCTGATCTGTAAATGTAGATATTGATCGATATGCCCCAGTTGAAGTCCATTGGGGTGAAACACGTCGGGCTTGCATTTTACTGCTCCCCACATTGCTCTTAACTTTTGTGATCACAATTTTGTACACATCTATGATTCGATGTATGTAATTCTTACAATCAATCCCCCTTTTGACCTGCACCATATGGAGCCTTTTTGTTTTTCATCATCCTTACTGGCATGTCCCACATCCCGCTGGCATGTGGGTCCACTCCGTCTGGTAAGAGTATACATCTATACTTTCTTGATGGAAGATATACTATTTTTGGCATCTCAGCGACCAGTCACAGTCTTTTTCACTATTCTAAGTGCCATTTTAAGAGTTGATCTCAAGTCTTTCACATTTGTGGACATTTGCTCAAATGAGCTCACTTTTGTGGTGATTTCACGTTATCATGGGTTCAGTTACTGGACTTTATCATTATAAATAATTTTTTTGCATATATTATTATTTTTCCTGTATACATTAGCATTTTATGTTTACACATTTTTAATGCACTTTTAGTTTGTTGTATTTTTGATGTTTCTCATCGCTACACTGTGTTTTCGCAAATATAGATGTTGCTATCTACAAGATAAATAAAGTTCTCTTTTCATCTCAGGATTTAAATATATATTGGTTACAGGCAGGGGCGTACTGACCCATCGGGTAGTCGGCACTGCCTGAGGGCACGGGGCAAGGTCATGGAGCGTCCAGGTCCAGTGGTGGGAAGCAGGGAGCGGAGGCCTCGGAGCACTGGCAAGGTGACAGCACCCAGCTCTGAGTACCATCTCCACAAGGCGACTGGGCGGCCTCACAGACAGAGGCCCCTGGGAAATGTGAGCAGCAAGGACGGGCCCAGAAGATGAGGATGTGCAGGAGACGTTGGGCAGTCCAGCTATCACACTAAATGGATCCATTGGAAGGAGAGCAGCACAGCACCCCCATCGTCACCAGAATGAGAACGGACCCTGCCTGCTGATGGTCATGAACGTCCTCCTACTGCTAGCAGGAAGGTACTGGGCATTACACACACCTACCCACAGACATGGATTGGGACAGAGGGACACAGGAGGGAGGGACTGCAGACACCCCACTCCCTCTCACCCTCTCTCACCCACCCCCTCTCTCTCTCACCTCCTCTCTGTTTCTCTCACCCCCTTTCACCAACACCCCCTCTCTCTCTCACCCCCTTTCACCAACATCCCCTCTCTCTCACCCCCCTCTCTCAACCCCCCCCTCAACCACCTCTCTCTTCCCCTCTTTTACTCTCTAACCCCCTCTCACTCCCCTCTCACCCCTTCTCTTTCACCCATCTCTCTCTTTCTAACACCCCTCTCTCCCACACCCCCTCTGTCTCTCACCCCCTCTTCCTCTACTTCTCCCTCTCATCCCTTTCTCTCTAACCCCTCTCTCTCATCCCCTTCTCATCCCACTCTCACTCACCCCACTCCCTTTTCCCCTTTCTCATGCTCCCATCCCCCACCCCTCTCACTCACATCCCCTTCTTCCCCCCCATCTCTCTCTCTCACCCCTATCTCTCTGACCCCCTTTTACCTCTCTCTCACCCCTCAGCCCCTCTCTCTCACCCCATCTTTCCCTCCCTCATTTGCCTCTCCCTCATCCCCCTCCATCTCTCTCACCCCCTATGTCTCCCTCTTTCTCTCTCCTACATCTTACTCTCTCTCTCCTCCCTCTCAATCTCTATATCTCCACCCTCTCTCTCACCCCCTCTTTCTCCCACCCCCCACTCTCTCTCACTCTGTACCGATCGCTCACTATAGGGGTGCAGATATTGCCTTTGTGCTGCTGATCACTTAAATGGGTCTTGTTTAACAGGGGTATAACTTCTGCCATGGCTGCAAAGCATAGCATCGTGGGTGTTGCATTTTAGCAAACAAATCATTTGATATTTTTGGAGGGGGGGGGCGCTCTGTCAGGAAGTCTGTACAGAGCCCCGTGATTTCTATCAGCAGCCCTAATTCTATGCATGAAGGTTAGAAACATTCTGTGTACAGCTCCCCCAATACTTACTTGAGCCCCATCTCAACTCAGTGATGTGCACGAGAGCAGCTGCTCTCTCCTTACTCATTGGCTCAAACACAGCAGTGAGAGTCAGTGAGGAGAAAGCAGGAGGTGGGGCTAAACCCCATTCTGTGTGTCAATGGACACTGTGTTTGATTATACTGATTGGACTTGATTAGGAAAGCCACACACCTGTCTATATAAGACCTTACAGCTCACAGTGCATGTCAGAGCAAATGAGAATCATGAGGTCAAAAGAACTGCCTGAAGAGCTCAGAGACAGAATTGTGGCAAGGCACAGATCTGGCCAAGGTTACAAAACATTTCTGCTGCACTTAAGGTTCCTAAGAACACAGTGGCCTCCATAATCATTAAATGGAAGACGTTTGGGACGACCAGAACCCTTCCTAGAGCTGGCCATCCGGCCAAACTGAGCTATTGGGGGAGAAGAGCCTTGGTGAGAGAGGTAAAGAAGAACCCAAAGATCACTGTGGCTGAGCTCCAGCGATGCAGTCGGGAGATGGGAGAAAGTTGTAGAAAGTCAACCATCAATGCAGCCCTCCCCCAGTCGGGGCTTTATGGCAGAGTGGCCCGACAGAAGCCTCTCCTCAGTGCAAGACACATTAAAGCCCGCATGGAGTTTGCTAAAAAATACTTGAAGGACTCCAAGATGGTGAGAAATAAAATTCTTTGGTCTGATGAGACCAAGATTTGAACTTTTTGGCCTTAATTCTAAGTGGTATGTGTGGAGAAAACCAGGCATTGCTCATCACCTGTCCAATACAGTCCCAACAGTGAAGCATGGTGGTGGCAGCATCATGCTGTGGGGGTGTTTTTTAGCTGCAGGGACAGGACGACTGGTTGCAATCGAGGGTAAGATGAATGTGGCCAAGTACAGGGATATCCTGGCCGAAAACCTTCTCCAGAGTGCCCAGGACCTCAGATTGGGCCAAAGGTTTACCTTCCAACAAGACAATGACCCTAAGCAAACAGCTAAAATAACGAAGGAGTGGCTTCACAACAACTCCGCGACTGTTTTTGAATGGCCCAGCCAGAGCCCTGACTTAAACCCAATTAAGCATCTCTGGAGAGACCTTAAAATGGCTGTCCACCAACGTTTACCATCCAACCTGACAGAACTGGAGAGGATCTGCAAGGAGGAATGGCAGAGGATCCCCAAATCCAGGTGTGAAAAACTTGTTGCATCTTTCCCAAAAAGACTCATGGCTGTATTAGATCAAAAGGGTGCTTCTACTAAATACCGAGCAAAGGGTCTGAATACTTAGGACCATGCGATTTTTCAGTTTTTCTTTTTTAATAAATCTGCAAAAATGTCAACAATTCTGTGTTTTTTCTGTCAATATGGGGTCCTGTGTGTACATTAATGAGGAAAAAAATGAACTTAAATGATTTTAGCAAATGGCTGCAATGTAACAAAGAGTGAAAACTTGAAGGGGGGTCTGAATACTTTCTGTCCCCACTGTAAATCATTTTAGAAATTCACTCACTTTCTACCTTGTGTGCAGCATTGACAGAGCAACAAAAACTACAAAGGAGGTCCTAAAAAAAGAAGAGGTTTGATCTTAAGATTTACCTTAATTAAAAAAAAAAAAATTATAATAATATCTAAAAATATGGTGTTAACAATCATTCGATGGTAGAAACCTTACTCATCAGGATGTATCCTGATGAGTAAGGTTGCAGCTGCAGGCATCACCCCGATACCTTTTTTTTTTTTTAGAGCCAATAGTCAGCTCTCTTGTAATAACTAGCCGCTGGATTGTTATTACAAGCAGCGGGAGGGGCACCCCTGCAGCTCTCTCGGGCTCTCCTGTCCCACCAGGTTACCAAAGCTACTAGCCGGCACATCCGTCAGCTAGTTGGAGACCCATACAAAACCGGGGTCGGCTTTGATCGGGTCTTCGCAATGGTAACCCGGAATTAATGACATGCTTTCAAAGGCAGAGGAAGGATTTGGGGTCTTGTAGACCCCAGCTCTCTCCATAAAGTGTAGCTGTCGCGTACCTATTGCTGTCACAAAGGAAGTTTACATTCCTTGTGACAGCAATAAAAGGGATAAAAAAAAAAAAAAATTAAAGTGCCCCAGTCCCCACATACAAAGACACGCGCATGTGAGATATCACCACAAACGTCAGATCATGGGCAGTGGTTCTAGATTTTCTCTGTAAATCTAAAGTGGCGGCACAGTGGTGTAGTGGGTAACACTCTCACCTAGCAGTAAAAAGGGTCACTGGTTCAAATCCCAACCACAACCTGCCTGGAGTTTGCATGTTCTCCCCGTGCCTGCATGGGTTTACTCCGGGTACTCCGGTTTCCTGCCACACTCCAAAGACATGCTGGTAGGTTAATTGGCTTCTGTCCAAAACTGGCCCTAGTATATGAATGTGAGTTTGGGGACCTTGGATTGTGGGCTCCTTGAGGGTAGGGATCATGAGTGTGCAATGTATGTGTGGAGTAGGGATGAGCTTCGTGTTCGAGTCGAACCCATGTTCGACTCGAACATCGGCTGTTCGATCGTTCGCCGAATTGCGAACGTTATGGGCCGTTCGCGCTAAATTCGTGTGGCGCGTCACGGCCCATAATTCACTGCGGCATCGCAGTGCATTGCTGGCTGATGATTGGCCAAGCATGCACTATGACCCGCATGCTTGGCCAATCACAGCGCCGTCAGTAGAGAGAGCTGTAATTGGCCAAAGCCAGGGTGGCTTTGGCCAATTATGGCTCAGGGGATTTAGTACACACCCCACACTATATAAGGCCGCCTGCACGGCGGCCCTGTGTAGTGTGTGTTCCGGTGTGCTGAGAGATAGAGAGAGAGAGAGAGAGTGTCATTTGATTTGAGTTAGATAGATTAGGCAGAACAGTCAGTCAGTTAGCTGCACTTACAGTGTATTGTGTATATATATGCATCCCAGGTGTTGCATATATATATATACACTGTATTCAGTTTAGCTAGATCCGTTCCTGTTATCTTCTATCTAGACTATTTACATTTAATGCAGTGCGTCCTGCTCACAGTGTTCAGCTAGATCCGTTCCTGCTATTTACATTTAGTGCAATGCGTCCTGCTCACAGTGTTCAGCTAGATCCGTTCCTGTTATCTTCTAGACTATTTACATTTAGTGCAGTGCGTCCTGCTCACAGTGTTCAGCTAGATCCGTTCCTGCAATTTACATTTAGTGCAGTGCGTCCTGCTCACAGTGTTCAGCTAGATCCGTTCCTGCTATTTACATTTAGTGCAGTGCGTCCTGCTCACAGTGTTCAGCTAGATCCGTTCCTATTTACATTTAGTGCAGTGCGTCCTGCTCACAGTGTTCAGCTAGATCCGTTCCTGCTATTTACATTTAGTGCAGTGCGTCCTGCTCACAGTGTTCAGCTAGATCCGTTCCTGTTATCTTCTAGACTATTTACATTTAGTGCAGTGCGTCCTGCTCACAGTGTTCAGCTAGATCCGTTCCTGCAATTTACATTTAGTGCAGTGCGTCCTGCTCACAGTGTTCAGCTAGATCCGTTCCTGCTATTTACATTTAGTGCAGTGCGTCCTGCTCACAGTGTTCAGCTAGATCCGTTCCTGCTATTTACATTTAGTGCAGTGCGTCCTGCTCACAGTGTTCAGCTAGATCCGTTCCTGCTATTTACATTTAGTGCAGTGCGTCCTGCTCACAGTGTTCAGCTAGATCCGTTCCTGCTATTTACATTTAGTGCAGTGCGTCCTGCGCACAGTGTTCAGCTAGAGCCGTTCCTGCTATTTACATTTAGTGCAGTGCGTCCTGCTCACAGTGTTCAGCTAGATCCGTTCCTGTTATCTTCTAGACTATTTACATTTAGTGCAGTGCGTCCTGCTCACAGTGTTCAGCTAGATCCGTTCCTGTTATCTTCTAGACTATTTACATTTAGTGCAGTGCGTCCTGCTCACAGTGTTCAGCTAGATCCGTTCCTGTTATCTTCTAGACTATTTACATTTAGTGCAGTGCGTCCTGCTCACAGTGTTCAGCTAGATCCGTTCCTGTTAAATTCCTACTGACAGGCAGGCTTGTCTGGTTACAGTATATAAAGCTACCTGAAGAAAATTACAGGTGTTCTATTTGATCCTATTAGTACCACGGTCAGGCAGCTAGACTATTTACATTTAGTACAGTGCGTCCTGCTCACAGTGTTCAGCTAGATCCGTTCCTGTTATCTTCCTACTGACAGGCAGGCTTGTCTGGTTACAGTATATAAAGCTACCTGAAGAAAATTACAGGTGTTCTATTTGATCCTATTAGTACCACGGTCAGGCAGCTAGACTATTTACATTTAGTACAGTGCGTCCTGCTCACAGTGTTCAGCTAGATCCGTTCCTGTTATCTTCCTACTGACAGGCAGGCTTGTCTGGTTACAGTATATAAAGCTACCTGAAGAAAATTACAGGTGTTCTATTTGATCCTATTAGTACCACGGTCAGGCAGCTAGACTATTTACATTTAGTACAGTGCGTCCTGCTCACAGTGTTCAGCTAGATCCGTTCCTGTTATCTTCCTACTGACAGGCAGGCTTGTCTGGTTACAGTACATAAAGCTACTTGAAGAAAATTACAGGTGTTCTATCCCAGCTTAGTGCAGCTACAGGCCATTAGTATGTCTGGAAGGCCAAGAAGGAGAGGCAGACAGTCACAAGCCAATAAGAGAGGGCAAGCAGGCTCTGTGTCTAGTGCTGGTCGTGGAGACGGTGCATCCTCATCAGCACGTGGCCATGGGACATGCTTGGCCTTTTTTTCGGCAGCTGGCCGTGTTGAGCCGCAACATGCGGAAGACTTGGTCGAGTGGATGACCAAGCCGTCCTCATCCTCCTCATCCTCTCTCACCCATGCCCAGGGTGCTTTGTCTGGCAAAGCAGCGGCCTCTTCCCTCAGCTCAACGTCATCAGTGACTCCTTCCCTAGCTCCACCAAGTCCTCATGAGGATGTCTAACAGGGGCGTGTAATTACAATTTTTGATGCAATACTTTGCAGCAGGGCTCATTCCTGCGTTCCAACTAGAGTGTCTGTGAGGGGTTGCAGTGTTGTGGCACCAGCACCAGTGCCTAAGGCCTAATTTTTCAGCTCCTGTTCAACAGGGGCATGTAATTACAATTCTTGATCTAATATTTCACAGCAGGGCCCTGTGAGGGCTTACAGTGTTGTGGCCACAGCAACACCTAAGGCCCAAATTTCTGCTGAGTATATAGGGCAGGACCCTACTTTCAAACATCTAACTTACAAACGACTCCTACTTGCAAACGGAAGGAGACAACAGGAAGTGAGATGAAATCTACCCCTAGGAAGGGAAATTCTCTCCTGTAAGAGTTAATATGGGAAAACAATTTCTCCTTTCCACTGATGCTTTCCAATCCTTGTTCCACAAAAAAACCCAAATTTTCAAAAAACATTTTTCATTGGGACAAAAAAGTGAGGTGAAATCTTCTGAAGAGGAGGAAAGACAGCAAAACAAATGTCACAGGGGTGATAACCCTTCCCTATGTTTTCCAAAAAGCTTAGAAAAGATTTTTTGGCTGGAGCTAAACACGTTAAAAATGTTCAAAATTACAAACAGATTCTACTTAACAACAAACCTACAGTCCCTGTCTTGTTTGCACCGCCTGTATACTGCTGTTCAGAGTATATAGGGCCTGGTGGCCCCACACCTTTTCTTATTTTAATTTGGGTGCGGGGTTCCCCTTAATATCCATACAAGACCCAAAGGGCCTGGTAATGGACTGGGGGGTACCCATGCCGTTTGTCTCACTGATTTTCATCCATATTGCCATGACCCGACATGACATTAAACCCACAAGCAGTTTTAAATGAGATTTTTTCCTTTAAAAATGACATTTGGTGCAGGGACTGTTCTAAACATGGGAAACACGCGTCACTTTACAGGCATACTATAGACACCCCCCAGGTACGATATTTAAAGGAATATTTCACTTTTTTTTTTTTACTTTAAGCATCATTAAAATCACTGCTCCCGAAAAAACGGCCGTTTTTAAAAGTTTTTTTTGCATTGATACATGTCCCCTGGGGTAGGACCCGGGTCCCCAAACCCTTTTTAGGACAATACCATGCAAATTAGCCTTTAAAATGAGCACTTTTGATTTCGAACGTTCGAGTCCCATAGACGTCAATGGGGTTCTAACGTTCGTGCGAACTTTCGGTCCGTTCGCGGGTTCTGGTGCGAACCGAACCGGGGGGTGTTCGGCTCATCCCTAGTGTGGAGCGATGCATAAATTGTCAGCGCTATATGGGTACCTTAAATATATAGGGATAATTGTAGACATGCACACTCAGGTTGAACTGGATGGACTGGTGTCTTTATTCAACCTTACTATGTAACTTGTAAAGATTTTTAAATAATCGCCTTTTAAAGCGTGACAAGTTTGGTATCTAATTGATCAGCGTAACATTTTTTATAGTTTACAAAACAATTGGGTTATATATGTGTTTTTTTTTTTACATTAAAATTATTTTTTAAAAAGTGTCATTTCTCCAAAAATTGCTGTTAAAAAAAACACTGAAAATACAGTGCAAAATTCACCAATTTATTCTCTAAGGTCTCTGCTTTACAAAAATGTGTGTGTGTATATATATATATATATATATATATATATATATATATAGTGTGTGTGTTTGGGGGTTCTAAGCAATTTTCTAGCAAAAAAAAAAAAAAACTGGATTGTTACATGTAAATAAAAAGTGCCAGAAAAGGCCTGGTCTTCAAGTGGTTAACATCCACATTAGAATTTTTAGAATACAGTATAGGATTCATCAAAGAGCCCTACACAAGAAATGTATGCATAGCAATATAACAGTGATGTACAAACATGTTTCTAGTTGTCATTTTACACTTCATGTTTGAATGTAAATAAATGCATAAACACAGATAAGGAGGTTTATTTACTAAAGGCGAATCCACTTTGCGCTACAAGTGCAGTCGCTGTAGATGTGAAGGGCACATGAAAGGAAAATAAAAACAGCATTTTAGCTTGCACATGATTGGATGATAAAATCAGCAGAGCTTCCCATCATTTCAGATCTTCCCCTCAGATCTACAGTGGCTGCACTTTCAAGTGCATTTGTAGTGCAAAGTGGATTTGCCTTTAGTAAATCAACCCCATGGTGTTTTACATGAAAAAAAATTGATTGGCAAGGCCCATAGTGAATATGTTAGTAAATAGTAGTTTGGGGTTCTGGTCTGTGGGAGAACCTCACTCGTATTGCCTCAGGTTTCTAATGCTTTTCTTGTAGAAATAAACAAGAGATCATTCACATGTGGACATTTGTTTGCTCCAAAATTGTCGGTGACAAGCAGCGTATCAGTTCTGGCTTATTGGAAAATACATGTAGTATTAAAGGTTGTAAGCATTGCACATAGCATGACAGCTTTCACAGTTCCCATTTATATGCAAATGGTGTCTCCGTATAATGGATTCTCTCCAATAAAAAAATGCATAGTTATTGACTATTTTTTGCTTACACAATAGCCTGATTACTAGCAGCCATTAACTATTCTAAGCCAATAAGCAGAATGGAGAGGAAGCAGACACATGGCTCCCCAAATCTGCCATCTATGCGGATTCTATACCTCCTAGGAGGCCATGTGCTTTGAGGTAATATCAATACTGCAGTGTGTAGCCAGTTCAACACCCTGCATGTGAAAACGTCAACACAATCTCAAACCTAAGGACTTTTTTTTTTTAATATTAAAAAGGAAATGTTGCATCCAACCCAGAAAGATGCAGAAACCAGAGACACAGTGAGGCTGATTTACTAAAACGGGAGAGTGCAAAATCTGCCGCGTTTCTGCATGGTAGCCAATTAGCTTCTAACTTCAGCTTGTTCAGTTAAAGCGGAGTTCCACACAAAAATGGAACTTCTGCTTTTCAGAACCCTCCCCCCCTCCCGTGTCAAATTTGGCACCTTTCAGGGGGGAGGGGGGTGCAGATACCGTATAATACAGGTATTTGCACCCACTTCCTGGCATAGACTCGCACGGGAACTATGCCACCACCCCCCCCCCCCGCTGTCTGCTGGGGGACACACGGGTCCCAGAGACAATTTGGATTGCGCATGCGCATTAGGGAACCAGGAAGTGAAGCCAAAAGGCTTCACTTCCTGATTCCCTTACCAAAGATGGCGGGACGGTTCGGCCTCGGGTGCTGACATTGCGGGCGCCCGGTACAGGTAAGTGTCCTTATTTTAAAAGTCAGCAGCTGCAGTATGTCAGGGTGCCATTGGCGCCGGACCTGGGCGTCGGCGTACGCCTATGCGCCGGCACGCTCCGTTACGCCCTTTTCAGCAGGTCTCTGTTGTTCCCGGGCGTCAGCGCGGCGCTAGGGCGCGCGCGGGTACGCGGCGCTTGTGCACGTGCGCGCGCACGAGCGTTCGCGATAGCGCCGGTTTGGCGCCAAAGTGCACATAAAAGTCCCCCTGTGCCTCTGGCACATTGCTGCTTCGTCTCAGCTTCGTGATCCTTGTTATCTGAACTTGATTATTGCTACTCATCTGACCCGGCTTGTCTGACCATCCGCCTTGCTCCAATCCGACCCGGCCTGTCTGACTACTCTTCTGTTGCCTGCCTGATACCGTTGCCGATCTCTGCCTGCCTACTGACTCTGCCTCTGCCTGCTGTTTTGCCTGTCTCATATACCTGCTGACCCGGACCGTCTGACCCTGCTTGTGCCTGCTGTTGTCCTTGCTGTTGCACCTTCAGCTTCAGCTCCAGTGATCTCTGCATCTCCAAGTGTTCCAGCTTGCTGCCTCCAGCCTCACCTGATCTGCAGTCCAGCCATCCCTGTGGGATCTCTCATCACTTCAGCATTAGAGACTCTGCTCTTCAGGCACTCCTACCCCACTGTGCTCAGGAGACCACTGTTCCCACTCCAGTGGCTCCTGAACCAGCGTTGTATGAGAGGTCTTCTCCTACAAGTCAGGCTCTACTACCAGGTACCTAACACAGTAATTGTAGCTGCTGACTTTGGTGTCTATCCAGAGCTGCACCACATTTTGCACTCTCCAGTTTTAGTAAATTAACCCCACTGTATTTCTTAATGCAGTAAAACACATATCATTGTAAAATCTGTTTTTTAAAGCTGCTCCTAAAAGGCTGATAAAAAAGGGGCTTAAGGGTAATGTACAGTTTTTCTTTAGAATAGTCTATTTTTTTTTTTTTTTTTGATTGGGTAAATAGAACTACTACTGTAAATGACCATTTTGCATTTTTATATGCAGCAGCTCCTTTACAATTTTCCTGCAGACCCGGCATACTAAAGAGGCAAATTTTGGCCTGTTCGAATATCTGGGCTGCTATTGCAGCAGGCAGCCACTTATATAGTTGCAATATTACTCCCGCCACTAAATGACAACTTCCCTCTGTGCCCTAGCAACCAGGGCAATCCCTGCTAGCTTTTTCTGCCCACTTTGTACACAATGTAATTTAGCAGTCAGCAATTTAAAATGGCATTTTTTTCCTTCTATAGGTCACTTATTGCATTAGTACAGGTGTGCCTCTTTGCAGGCAGTTTTAGGGCATCCCCAAAGCATGTAAAAGGGATTTTTTTCATATTTGCCTTGTAATTTTTGGATTGCTTTATGTCCCCCAGGGCAGTGCCTAATTTCCCATGACCTTAGTTTCGTTTTTGGAAGCCGCCATTTTTTTTTTTTTGTGCAAAAAAAACGAAGTTACTTACTGGTAACGTTCTTTCCCGTAGTCTTTCAGGACAGCCACCTGAGAGCTTGGCTCCTCCCCTCTGTTGGAAACACCTGCGCCAGCTTCTATAAATTTCCTCCTCCCCTGCTGGCTCCTCAGTTCTTTAAAGAGCACCTCCAGTCCGCTGGGGAGACACAAGAACATATGATACACATAATTCATTATATCACATTTCCTGTAAGGAAATCTCTATGTCTTATTACACAATTGGGTGGGTACCAGGCTGTCCTGAAAGACTACGGGAAAGAACGTTACCAGTAAGTAACTTCGTTTTTCCCCTAATCGTCTTTCAGGACAGCCACCTGAGAGGATAAACGAGCACTTACCCCTAGGGCGGGACCACGGCTTGCAAGACCTTGCGTCCAAAGGTCTGATCTTTAGCCGCCCAAAGATCCACTCTATAGTGTCTTACAAAGGTGGCAAAGCTGGGCCAGGTTGCTGCCTTACAAATCTGTTCCGGCGTTGCTCCAGCTCCTTCTGCTTGCGACGCAGCCATTGCCCTGGTGGAGTGTGCCCTGATACCTTCTGGGACCTGCATGCCTCCTAACCTATAAGCCTGTTCAATGGCTTCTTTTAGCCATCTGTCTATGGTGCGTCTTGAGGCCTTATGCCCTTTTCTTACTCCAGAAATCAAAATAAATAAGGAATCTGTCTTCCTAATCTCTTTTGTTGCTTCTAAATAATGCAAGACGCATCTCCTCACATCTTGACTATGGAACGTTACTTCCTGTTCTTTAGAAGGATTTGGGAAAAATGATGGTAACACAATCTCCTGGCCTCTGTGAAATTTCGAGGCCACTTTAGGCAGAAATGCCGAATCCATCTTAAAGATTATGCGATCCGGAAAAATCTGAAAAAAGGGGGGCCTGATTGACAGGGCCTCTAACTCACAGACCCTTCTTGATGTAGTAATTGCCACCAAGAAGACTGCTTTAAGCGTCAGCATCTTCAGGTTGCAACTATCCACTGGTTCAAAGGGGTCTGCTGTCATAGTTTGCAGCACTAATGACAGATCCCACTTTGGAAAGAATGTACCTTGTATTGGTCTTTGTCTGCTCAGTGATCTAAAGAGTCTGATTACCCACAGATCTGATGCCAATCTCTTTTCCAGGTAAACTCAAAGTGCTGACACTTGACTTTTAACCGTGCTAAGACTTAGTCCTTTGTCTATCCCGTCCTGTAGAAACTCCAGGACTGCTACTGAGCTTTGTATATTAACCTCCTTGTCTGTACACCATCTGTTAAAACATCTCCAAACCCTTTGGTAGATGTTCCGTGTCTCAATCTTCCTGCTTTTCAGCATTGTGTCTATTAGACGGTCTGAGAACCCCTTTGCTTCTAGCAACTGATCCTCAGAGACCATGCGGCCAAGTTCCATCTTTGCACTTGGGGGCAGTGTACTGGACCCTGGGAGAGTAGATCTTCCTGGATCGGTAATAACCAGGGGGGTTCCACCACGAGTTCTCTGAGCATAGAGAACCACGGTCTCCTGGGCCAATAGGGCGCTATGATTATTAGTGTTGTCTTCTCTGTACGTAACTTCCTTATTACCGCTGGTAGAAGTACCGGTGGGGGGAAAAGCATAGCATTTGTTGAATGCCCACGTTTGTGCTAAGGCATCTACCCCGAGCGCTCCATCCTCTCTTTTCAGGGAGAAGAACGCTCTGACTTTCCTGTTTTCCTTTGAGGCAAACAAGTCCACCTGAGGTATTCCCCATTTTTAAGCAATCTGCTCGAATACCTCCTGCTTCAGCGCCCAATTTCCCTCCTTCACTTTTTTCCTGCTGAGGAAATCCGCCACTTTAAGTCCCCCTTCAAATGGACTGCTGACAATGAGAGTACGTTTTCTTCTCCCCATTTTAAGATTTCCTCTGCTAAGGACCACAGGGTTCCGCTTCTTGTTCCCCCCTGTTTGTTTATATAGGCGATCAATGACGCATTGTCGGACCTGACCTGCAAATGATGACCCCTCAGCTCTTCCTGGAAGGTTTGAAGTGCACACCATACTGCTCTCAATTCCTTCCAATTGGATGATCTCATCCTCTCCTCCTTTCCCCAAGTCCCTTGTGATATATGAGAGCCTAAATGTGCTCCCCACCCTACGCCGATCGCGTCTGTGGTTAAGATTTGGGAAATGGTTAGGCTCCACAGCCATCCTTTGTTCATGTTCTCTGTTCTCCTCCACCACCTTAAGGTTCTTTTTACCCTTGCTGGCAATAGCACCTTGGTGTCTAAGGACTCTTGCCTGTGATACCATATCCTTAATAGGAACACCTGCAGTGGCCGGAAATGCAGGCCTGCCCATTGCACTGCTGGGATTGCAGATGTTAACAGTCCCAGTGTTGACATTACCTGCCTTATGGTACATGGTAAGTTGGCTTGTAATCTGCCTACTTCTTTCTGAATCTTCCCTATTTTCTCTTTGGGAAGAAACAGCCTTTGTTGCGCTGAGTCTAGGACATACCCCGAGTATACGATTTGCTGACTGGGTTGTAAATTGGATTTTTCCAAATTTACCAGCCAACCTAGACTCCCTAAAAACATTTGCGTATAGCTGAGGTTCTGTAGTAACTTTCTGGGCGACTCTGCCCACATTTGTAAAAATTCTGGGCGATGAGGAGAGGCCAAAGGGTAGAGCCTGAAATTGAGGGTGCATGATTCCTACTTCCCTCTTTATTGCTAATATCAGGAATTTCTGACACTCCTGGTGTATCGGGATGTGGAGGTACGCGTTCTTTAGGTCTAGGGAGACCATATAACAGTTTGGGGACAGAAGTGCCCTTCCTGAATATATGGACTCCATTCTGAACCTCTTGTAGGTTATGGACAAATTTAGAGGCTTGAGGTTGAGGATTGTTCTGACATTCCCTTAAGTTTTCTGCACTCCGAATATGTGGGAGTAGAAACCTTGCCCTCTTTCCCCTTTTGGTACCTTGATAATCACCCTTTGTTCTTTGAGTTCCTTTAAGGATCTCATTAATCCTCTGGCCTTCTCCTTAATCCTTGGAAGTTTGGTGATGTATAACCTGTTTGGGGGTGATCTTGAGAACTCTAAACGATATCTTTTCTTTATTGTTCTCAGAATAAACGGGTTGGAAGATATTCCTTCCCATTGCGGGAGGAAGGCCCCCAGTCTCCCTCCCACTGCGACTACTTTGTCATTTCTTCTGGGTTTGCTCAGGAGGACAAAAAAAAAAAAAAAAAAATCGCCCCTCCCTTGCCTTTCCCTCTCTGAACCCATGGTCTCCATTTTGGGAGTTGTAAAGCGGGATCTTGTATTCCCTCTTCTTACTTTGTTGTGGCTGTTTCCAATTAGCTTTACGCTTCAATGGAAACGCCGTCTTCCTATCTGCAGTTTGGTCCAGCACCTTTTCTAACCCGGTCCGAACAGCAGATCCCCTGTAAAGGGAATCCCGCACAGTTTGGCTTTGGACGCGCAGTCACCCTGACATGTCTTAAGCCAAAGGGCAATTCTTGTGGAATTGGCTAGTGCGGAGGACCTGACTGCCATCCGAACCAGTTCTGCGGAGGTGCCTGCGATATACGCAACACCTCGCAGGAGTGTGGGAAATTAAGCCAGAATCTGCTCTTTCGCAGTTTCTTCTGCAATGTGAGCCTGCAATTGATTTAACCAGAATTCTACGTTCCTAGCCACCGCCGTGACCGCCATAGCTGGCTTCAGGCTTCCCACTGTCGAGTCCCATGATTTTTTTTAACAATGAGTCCATTCTTTTATCCATTGGCTCAGAAAGAACCCCCATGTCCTCAAATGCCAAGTCCGTGTGCCTTGACACTTGCGAGAAGGCTGCATCTAGTTTTGGAACCTTCTTCCACACTGATGCTGGATCCTCTGTAAAGGGAAACCGTCTCTTTAAGGCCTTAGAAAAAAAAAATGGCTTTCTTTCAGGTTCCTGACACTCTTTCTTAATAGCCTCTACTAGGACCTCATGAACAGGAAAATCCCTCTTTTCCCGTTCCCCTAGGCCCTCATACATCTGACCGTGCAATGATAATGGTTTCTTCTCTGTTGATATACCTAGCGTGGTATAAATGGCCCCTAAAAGGTGATCTACCTGTTCTAATGAGAGTTTGTATCGGGATGGCTTCCTGGAATCCCCATCCAGAGCTTCCCCCTCAGAATCTTGGGAACCAGAAGTTGCACTGTCAGGTTCCTCCACCTCCTCTCTAAGGGCTACTGAAGGACCTGCACTAGTGGAGGGTATTGCCTGAGATTTCGGTACCGTTGTTGTCGGAGGAGCAGTCTGAAACTGTGGCATCTGAAACCCTTCAAAAAAGTTTTTGAAGGATTTGAACGTAGTAGACAATTCTTTAACAGATGCCGCTAGTTCACCCTGCTCTGAAGAATGTTCTTGTACTAATTTGCTAATAGTCTTTACATAATAGTTTTTCCCCAAGAATCTCTAAGGGTAATTTTACAGGAAGGGCACCTCCTTTTTAAAACATAAGAGGCCCTGGTTTTCTCTGTTTTTTGAAAAGACATAAGAAAAAAACCCCAACCATTAACACACAGTACCCTTTCCTGCATAATTGCAGGAGTGCAACACTTTCATTCGGGCTTGCCTCACCAGGGGCCCTATGAGTCCACCCTCTGATACATGAGGGTCTCTAACCTGCTCCCCCCCCTTGCACCTGTCCCACACTAATGATAGGGGGGTGGGGGTTGAGGCCAGGGGAGCTCCACCCTAGGTTCCCCTTACCTTAACATGGCTGGAGCTGGTCTCTGCTGGAGCAGTGCAGTCCAAATCCTCTGCATCCGCCATCCTTGTGTCACCTTTGGAGCTTCTGCTGTCTCTACAGCATGTACAGCTCCTCTCCAGCCGCATGCCTGGCTCCCTTTCAACGTTCGCGGCCGGAACCGGAAGCCGCAAACCGGGAAGTGCACGCCCCTTCTGGCTTGATAGGACATCACCCGCCACAGGCCGCGCAGTCCTGGTACCCGGCGTGTTCTATTCCACACGCTGCTGGGGGCATGAGACTGCACTCTGCTTCACCGCGCTCGGTGATGAAAAGGGAAGCCCCCCGACCTCAACCTGTGCTCAGGGATGCGGGGGTGGCAATATCCAGAAAAGTTTTCTCTAACCAGGTTAGTGTTATAACTGCTGCGGGTGTATACACTAACATTTTTCCCCTGGTCTGTCCTAGGAGTCTCTACTCCTTTTTCAGGACATGCTGCCTGAGCCTCCCTGGCTCTCCTGGCTGGTTCCTGTGGTGTCTCCCCTCTGGAGGAAACACAAATAACTGAGGAGCCAGCAGGAGAGGAGGAAATTTATAGAAGCTGGCACAGGTGTTTCCAACAGAGGGGAGGATCCAAGCTCTCAGGTGGCTGTCCTGAAAGACGATTAGGGGAAAAATGCTAAGTCAGCAGGGAAATGTCATTCGAGGACCATTATTTTTTTTCTAAATTTCACTTTTGTTGTAGCACAATCCACAGCTGTGTGACTTCATTGGCAGATTTAAGGCATCTCCCAAGCATGTAATTCAATATTTTTTTTGCATTGCCACATAATTTTGGGTTACTTTTTATGAGTTTCATATTCTAAAGGAGGAATGAAGTGGAGATTTCTATGCCCCCTTTCACACGCCAGCCTTTGGTGTTAGAAGTACATTTTGACCTATATGCAACAAGGGGTCAAACACCTCTGGTGAGCGTACACCCACCATTTGAGCATAAGCGGTGAAGATTAGGCAAATCCAATCATTGAAGCAACTATTGATGTTGGGAATTGTCCAACTGGACTTTATCTTCTTTGTATTCGCCTTTACCCTAGGATCACACTAGTGCGATGCGGGAACCAGCACAATTCCAGCGCCGGTTCGTGCATCGCTCCTCTCCCGCAGGCAGTTCACACTGCCTTATGCGAACCACTGCGGGTGTCATTAAAGTTAATGACACCCCCAGTTTAGTTCACAGCTCGCAGTGTGAACTGTGACCTCGCACAGGAATGGGATCGCATAGGTGAGAACACCCATGCGGTCTGATTCTAGTGCGGGGAAAAACAAGTCCCTGCACTATTTTTTGTGCAAATCCAATGCGAGTTCAGCCATTCATTATTACTTGCATTGGCATATACAGGGAGTCCCCTAGTTACAAACATCCGACTTACAAACGACTCCTACTTACAAAACGGAGGGAGGCAACAGGAAGTGAGAGGAAATCAACCCCTAGGAAGGGAAATTCACTCCTGTAAGAGCTATTATGGGGAAAAGGTGTCTCCATTGATGCTTTATCACCAAGGCTTGTTTCCACAACAACCCAAAATTTTCAAAAACCAACTGTCATTGGGACAGAAAGTGAGGTGAAATCTTCTGAACAGGGGCACACACAGCAAAATAAATGTTACAGGGGTGTTAACCCTTCCCTATGCTATCCAAAAAGCTTAAAAATAGTTTCTTTGGCTGAAGCTACACTTAAAAAATGTACCGGTTCCGACTTACAAACAACTTAAGAACAAACCTACAGTCCCTAACTTGTTTGTAACCCTGGGACCCCCTGTAATCGTTTTATGCAAATTCTAAAATGATTGGTATTTCTCAACTCCCATTGAGAAAAAAAAAAAAAAAAACTCTTTAGGTCAAATACAAATCATCATTGCAGGCCATGGAAAATAGGAAGACACTGAAATGAATGTTTCTACATGCTAAGTGGGCAGGGGTCTGCTATAACCAGTATTTTCTTTTTTTTTTTGGAGGGGATGGGGGATTCTGCAGAAAAGGACTCCCAGTTGCCATAGTTACAAAGAGGGAACATTTGAGTATTTTGACAGGTCTAAACAAATCATATCTACTAAAAGTAATTTTTAATAACACTAAATGGCAATCTTAACTTCTTCCCACAAAAGTAGAGTTTACCTTAAAAAGAAATTTTTGAAATCATAATGCCATAAAATGGACAGAGTGAAAAGTGTAGATACCAACTATGAAAGACATATGCAAATGAGTCAGTGTGTAGAAAAGGAAAAAAAAAATAAATAAATAAAAAACCCACACACCAAAATAGGACCTTTTTTGTCACACATTTTATTTATGAATATAATAAAATCAAAGTAAACATTTACCCTTTAGTTGTACACCATAGTCCCAATGATTTCAAAAACCAATAAATAAAATAACAGAATATCTTTTTCAGCCACATGTCTACAGAAAGCACGCTCAAAACTGATTCCTATCATAAATAATGTATTTATTGCATATGGCTATTAAGACAGCATCCAAGATCAATAAAGATTAAATATAATGCACTACCCTAGGTTTTGTTTATCCAGGTCTCCAGCAGCATCATATATATTTATATTTATATATATCATCTCTCACATACCATACACCCACACACACGCCATGTCCATCGGAAGACACTGCAAGATAAGTTAAGTCTCTTGTCATACCACAATTGTAAGAAATATATTTAACATCTTGATATTCAGAAACAATATGTACCCAGTAAATAAAGAATAAAATACTGTTTGAGAACCTTTAAATTTTACAATATCAAAATATTTTAAATTTAAGGGACTGTGGGCAAAAATGCACAAATATGTAAATATACACCATAGGGTTTCTGCAAAACCTGTACATTTTGGTTGTTTTGTTTGTAAACTAAACTTCAGATTTAAATATTGCATATGCCTCATGTGAAATTTACAGAGCCAAGCTAGGTTTTACTATATGTTGCTCAACCATTAATATGACTGGTAACAATACTACCAAGACATTTCTCCTATAGGTCTATATTTTCATAAAAAAAAAAAAAAAAATCAAATATTGACCTCAGCAGGTCATAACGTTCAGTGCCGTAAATTACTTAAGGTAGCAAATATTAATTTTTGATTTGGAGACTAAACCAAAATATTTGAGAAAGTTTTAATTTTTTTTTTTTTACAATATATTCATTTATAAAAGTATGCTGTACACATTTTAACAGACCAGTTCTCTTAATGGTCTGTGCATTACTCTATAAAGCGGCACTTCCCCTTCCCCTCAAGAATTTAACTATAAAAAGGAGATATAGAAAAAGATATGAATTTACATTCACTCTTGTCTGGAAATACAATCCATTCTTAGTAAGACTTTTTTGTTGTGTTAGCAGGAAGACGTGATGTTTTTAAATACATTGTCTGCATCCATTGTTTAGAGTCAAAAAAATTAATTTTGTTGTTCAGAGATGAACTATTGTATGCGTTAGAGATAACCGATTCTCCATTTGCTATTGTTCTGGGAGCCAAAACCAATGTGGTTCCCAATGGAAGCCTTTTAAAGGAATGACCTTTGAACCCCCCACACGCCAAAAAAAAAAAAAAAAAATCAAAAAAGTTTTGCTACCCAAATAGAAGTCACAATGAATTGAATGCCTTTTACTTAGTAGATGGCGAAGCCCACCACCATTTTCGGCTTTGATAGGACTTGGTGTGTTTAAAAAAAAAAATAAATAAAAAAAAAAAAAATCATCAGACATTTAGCAAGATTAGGAAGTGAATGATCTACAGTTTATTTCAAGAGACTCAAAGTCCTTTTGAGAAAATATACAACGATTCTGCTTGTACCTTCAAAAAAAAAAAAAATGGATAATGTCCCCTTCTGTAAAATATCTCTGATAAATTTTCCAAGTAAAAATAGAAAGGCTGTAAAATATTCATATACCTGATAAAGCAGTACTTACCGAGAAGAGTAATGTTAAACATATCGCCCAACAGTTTGAAATCTACAACCAGGACATTTAGGGCCCTTCTCTGATCACTCCATTTTTTAAAAAACTCTGCAAGATCCTTCCACTAACATATCACCAGATGGAAAACATGGAGCTGAGCGCCCTGCAATCTTTCAGGCATACTTTCAAAGATTAGGCTTGAAAGATCACAAAGCAATCTCAGAGGGGTACGTGGCATTCAGTGGACAATACTAGATCAACTGGTCGGCCAGGAAGAGCTGTGCCAAGAGGCTAGCCCATTAACTGCAGTGTTGTTACAGCACATTAGTTAAGATGAATATTTCATAGGGTGACGTTTTTGGTTAAGCACAATGCAGTTATGTGTGCGTGTATTACAATCAACGTTCAAAATAAAAGTACCTTAAACAAAAAAAAAACATAAAAGTTTTCGATAGTAGTAATATTATATCAACACATAAAATCTCTTGTTGAAAACGTACATACATTTCGAATGTCAATGATAAAAAGCAAACAAAAAAAAAAAAAAAAGAAAAATTTAAAAAAATAAAATTAAAAATCACCATTCTCAGCCTGTGGCTTGTGTACATACAGTAATCTGCTAGATCAATTTGTAAGGAGTCAAATGAAGCTCTATGTAACCATGTAGTGCATGCGTCTAACAGCATAAGAGAAGAAAACAAGTCCATTAGTCACATTTTTGGTCCACATTTAAAAAGAGAAAATGCAAAACGTGCACGACTGCATTATGTTAGAGTTGCCATGCCACTTGGTGTCATGAGGTTTCCAAGTAAACTGCAAAGTCAATCATTTTGATTCAACAAGCAGATGTTCTTTCGCTGTAGAATAAGGCCGAACACTTCTTCAGTAACTTCATTGCACAAAGAAAATCAACATATCACCATATTTTAAAATGTATTACTTTCCTTGATTCATGAGGTAGGGGCGAGCAGTACCATTTTTCTGACAATATGGGTAATGTTACTGCCTTACGTGGCGTCCCAGCCTACAGAAGAATAAATAAGAAGAGTTGATGAAGGCCTCGTCATTCCTTGCGGTGTTCATGGTGAATTTCATGATGTCTGAAGCAAAAATGATAGACTGTAAATAATGCCATCCAAATAGATCAAGTCTGTCTTGGTAGCTGTCTGGCACGCGTCCTCCACAGTATATACCTGAGCGGAAACCAATCAAACCGCACTAGCGGAAAGAGGGAGACTTTAGCAGCATCTGATCACAAAATAGGCCCAAGGATCTTTTCTGTGGCGTATTAAAGTTTGGAACCAGTACCTTCACTCTGAAAGGCAAAAAGAAAAAAAAATATATATATATATATTAGATATGTGATGGCAGTCTATTTTCATTTTAAAGGATAGCTCCACACTTAAGAAAAAATCCCTAATTGATACACAATTCTTTCTAGTTTAATCTGCAGACGGCTATGATATCAACTGTCAAAACACAATCATGCTTCCTTGTATGAGGGGTGTCCTGTACACAGTACTGTTGGTGCATAGAAGTGCAGAGGTGTCATTTCACCTCATTCCAAAACTCATGTGATTATAGCATTAAAAGCTGTATTAATCCCAAATGCAGACATGTATTATATTGCAGTTTACCAAGTCATAGATGTGATAGCTGTATTAGTTCCCTTATTTAGGCTTTCTTCAATTTTCATCTGGTGATCCAGCCAGCAAGTCCGTTGTGTTACAAGCTCTCCAGCAGAATGCATCAGTTTACATGGATGAGACAAACTACTTAAAACTGTTTACTATAGCCGATTATAAAAGTGGGATCTGATGTTAGGCTTCCATTAGTCAGTGTATCTAAATCTGCCAATACATTTAACACTACCACCCCCCCAGATTGACAAAGCTGCACTCTGCTGTGCCTCCTATGTTCATTCATCCAGAGTTGATAATACAGGGGAGGTGTATTATTGGCCAGATCACCAGGTGAAAACAGAGGGAAAAAAGCCAAAGAAAAGAAAGCTGATGCAACCACAATCTAATGATTGGTAAGCTGCAATATGATCCATTATTGTTTTGTGGGTTTAATACCACTTTAAGAACCCATCACTTAGCACTCAAGAAATAGCTGCATGACGTTAGAACGGAAAAAAATCCACGTTGGTTTCAATACAATTCTATGGCAGAAGGGTTGTTTTTCTCATCAAATGTGGTGCTATTTTGTATATATTTTTTTTATAAATGAAAATACATGCAGTATGTTTAAATACAATAGAAGATATCTTCTATCTCTTCCCCTTTTTTCCTCCATCTCTCAAATACAAGCTTTTTTTTTTTTCTTTGTTTGCCATTTTAAAACTTCCTGTTGTCTGGAAGCGATGTTCATTCGCTATGCCCCCAGGAAAGACTACACATCTACGTGCAGACCGCTCTATGGAAATAGTAGCATAATGAGCAAGGCATGTGACCAGAAATAACCACATTTCTCGCTCTAAACTAATAGCAGTGAGGTGCATCAGTGTGCGGGGGGGGGGGGGTATGGAGTGTGCACAGGACAAAAAAAAAGATAGACTAAAAAATAAAACAAACCACCAGAGCCATGGGGTTGATTACTAAAAATGTATCATGCAAAATCTGGTGCAGCTGTGCATAGAAGCCAATCAGCTTCCAGGTTTTATTGCCAAAGCTTAAATTGAACAAGATGAAGTTAGAAGCTGACGGGCTACTATGCAGAGCTACACCAGATTCTGAGTGCACCCGTTTTAGTAAATCTTTCCCATGACATACTTGACATTTTAGAATGATTGATGTTAAAATATATGAGTTTAGCATCACTTTAAGGCTTCATGCACACGGGACGTTTTTACAACCTCTCCTGAACAATTTAACTTGACAGATAGTAACCCACGTTTAAAACGTCCCCTTTTGCTGCATTTACATGCCGCATTCGCATTTAGAAAAAAATAAATGTTTCTTCAAAATAGCCAAAAATGAAAAATCCCTGTAAACAAAACGTGGCTAAAAGCGCGTTACCGCGCTTAGCTGCGTTTGGAATGCCTCTAAACTCAGCTCCTGAACGCATTTTTTTTGGGTTCCAAAAAAAAAAAAAAAAAAAAGCCTCTAAACGCAACTGCCTAGAAACAACTATAAACAACCCTGTGTACATGTACTGATAAGGTAACAGAGGAGAGTTCAGGGGCAGTTGAAAAAAAATGCCCAACTGCTCCTAAAAGGTCAGTTTACCAGCAGCAGTGTACATGAGGCCTTAATATGTGACAACTTACATTAACTGTTGTGAGTACAATATGTCATCAGATAAAACTTTTCTTGTCAGATTCTTATTAAAAAAATAAATAAATATCCAATAATCAGAACACAGGCATTTTAACACCAAAAGACAAGTTACAAAAGAAATTGATGGTACAGACAGAAAGAAAAAAAAAAAAAAGGAAGAAACTTAGATTTACACAACTGCAAACACAGGCATAAACAAATAACCCATGGTCTTTTCTCATACATTATGACCAATCTGTCCATCCTAGAAACAACCAACCATTGTACCAAAGCACCGACAACCATTCCCAGATCATAAATTACCTTTGGTTAAGACTAACAACTTATAAACCGTTTCCAGGTTATAAATCACTATCTTTGGTTAAGACCAACAACTACCTTTGGATAACACCATCAACTGATAACCACCTTTGGTCAAGGACCAGCAACTGATAACTGGTTATAAACAACTAACTGTTCCCAACCCAACAAGTACCTATGGTTAAGTTCACCAAATGATAACTATACACCACAGCATGTTTTACTCTGCCTTGCCAAGCGGCCCCATTTCAAACAAAATAATATGGTGTGAATGCAGTAAACTATTCAGACCATGAGATCAAGAAAACCACCTCTAATTCACACAACAGTATCCACTTGTTCTACAATAGCTTATTCTTGTAAAATTGAAGCTGAAAAAAATAGAAGACTTCCTTCTAAACCTCTCTTCCTCTTTCCTTTCACTGAAAATGTAAAAAGGAACACGTTACACTGGTTTATTCTGAAGTCAAGTAAGCATGTAAATTACACTTGACTAGAAACGCTGAAAATATTTGTTTCTCTAAAGTACTTTCCAGAAGTGTATTTGAATTATTCACCTGTGATCAGGTTACAGCACGCAAAGCAGTGGCATGCCCTGTAGGAACCTCTACAGTGCTAATCCACTAAGAAATCACAATACCTTTGCTATGCTTTCATCTGTCCGACTGTATACAACTAGCAGGAAGTTTACAGAGGTATCTCCTACTACACTCAATACATACAGAACATGGATTGCTGCATGGTGTTCTTTGCTTTATTAATTATACACGACTGTTGCTTTTGCAGGAATATTTAAAAATCTGTGCTACCCATTATTGTGCAAAAAAATTGCATTCTTTTAGGGATCATTCACACCATACGTGCATGAAAACTGATGGGAAAACGGCGCAGAGACACGAGTTTACATCAGTTTTCATGTGAGTTTTTGTGTACGTTGACATCAGTTTTCATGCATGTCAGTTATGTGCACTGTTCACACCAATGTTGATTTCATTTAATTTTTTTTTCTGTGCAGAAAAGTGCATACACGTTGCAGATTCTTGCGCACAAAAAATCTGCACGTTGTGGTGCGAACAGTACACATACTGTAGAGAAGTACACATGTGTGGAAAAAACTGATGTCTTTGAACCATGGTGTGAAAGAGGCCTTAGTGTCCATGCTAACTGCCCATCTGCGTCAGTTAAAAATAGCCAACTGGAATAGATCATGTGATCTACCAAGAAATGGTGCAGAGTTACAATTAGGCACTTCATTTCAATGAGCTAAAAAGGTATGAATGGCTAAGCTGAAACATAGCCTTTCAGTTTGTGGTGCTCAGAAAAGCTGTCCAAAAGGTGTCCCTGTGCTCTTTCATCCAGAGTGGGGGCACTCTAATACAGGAGGCGTGTTACTGGCTAGATGACCAAGTGAAAACAGAAGGAAAGCCTAAAAAAAACAAAAAAAAAACAAAAAAAAAAACAAATGCAGCTACCACATCTAATGATTGGTAAGATGCAATATATACAATATTTTGGTTTTAAATTAATATTGCTTTAATGTTGATTGAGAGAATTTAGGTCTGCTGTAAAGCATAGCTCCAGGGAAAACATATACTGGTATTTAAAGCTGGCCATACACTAGTAGAATTTTGTTAGAACATTTTCATTTGTGTAATCTTCGTCAAAATTAGGGAATGGTTCTAAGCTTTCCCCACCCCACTAATTTGTGTCCCCACTGAGATGTAGACAAACTCGAAAAACTGTCATCCCCTGGTCCAATGAGTGTGATCCACTTAACCATTGAGGCATTCTCACTTGACAGTAGGATGATGGCACTTGGCAGGAATTAGGCTGCCATAGATCATGCAATTCTATTTTCTTCAACCATGGGTTAAAAAGGAAAGAAAAATCACTAGGATTCCTCCATCAATACAGACATTGTTGATGAGGGAATCCCTCCTGCTGCACTATTGTATTCTGACAGCGGAGGGCTTCACAGCTATCAAAATACCATGATCAAGGATTGTGAAAAAAAAATAAAAAAAAAAAAAAAAAAACCCTCGACAGGTTGGTTGCACTGAAGTTGATCGATAGAATATAACCAGCCTGCCCATAGATGGATCTAAATTTGGGTGAATTTAAATCAGTCTATAGCCAGCTTTGGCTGTGCAGTAACAAAATTATAAACAGAACCTAATTTATAAAGTGGCTTTTAAAAAAATAAGTGTGCATTATGCTCCACTTACTTTGGTACGCAAAAAAGAAAAATCAGGAGGAATGCCTAGTCACATGACTGGTCAAAGTCTCTCCTGCAACCAGGGAGGTCTCTTTACAGCTTTAAGAGAACTTTGTGGGACAATGCAGGCGCCACACAGATTTCCACAATTTTTGAACATAGCAGAATCTGTAGTCCACTCTAAATAGGACTGTAGTTTAGAGAAGGGCACATAAAAAAAAAAAAAAAAAAAAAAAAAAAAGGGAAGATGAAGAAGAAGTAATTCTGGCTAATAAAGGTAACGGAATGATTCCTGTGGCATCTGCTCCTATGCAGCACTTTCATTTTTTTTTTTTTAAGTTGTAAAAGTCTGCTTAAATTGCTTTGAAGTCAATAATGCCTATGGAGTAGAAGGGGTTAAGGGGATTCCTCTGCGTTCTTGCGATCAGCCACAGGTCTGAACAGCTGCCTATTGCTTTAGCGTGTGGCCCATCTGTCACAGGGAAAAATAAGGAAATTCCTGCTTCCTGTCTGACTTCTGTTTTCATACGGACTGAAAGATAAAGTTTGTCAAAGGAGTTTGTTCCACTACGATGTTCTGCTTACATTACTACACACTTGATTTGGATGAAATACATTTCTTAGGTACTAAACTAGTATGATGTTGACTCAATATGTCCTACGTCAACATCACACCAATTTTCACATCATATCCATCTCTGGTGACGTGGGAAAATCTCTAAACTCATCATCATCAGCGCACAACTTGGAACCTGCGATAACTGTTGCCTTTGCTTTGTGTGCATAAGGAGATTCCCTCAAACAAGGACAAGCAAAGGTTGAACTATCTACGTGAATGGAAAACATTATGTAAACATTTGCATTTATAAGCGTTCTGAGATACCCTGCCTGAGACATCATCATATTTGGAAAGAACATCCTCTTCTGTAATATTCAAAGCTGAACACTGGACAAAATATAAAGTGCTAAATTATTGCAGGTCTATATTAAAGTGGGGGCTCCACTCACAAGGCCGCGTAATTCATTCACAGAGCTCTGTGTACAAAGGGAACTACAAGCCCCGACATACCTTGCGGCTGTCGGCTTGTAGTTCTCAATGTAGTTCAATATTCATGGAGTCTTCCTGTCAGGGTGAAACTGCTTGGCTGTACGATGTACGGGGCAGACAGCTCACACGGACAGTCTGCAGGAGACCTGCATGTCATCAGTGATCTGCGGACTGCTGGTACAATGCTTTCCAGGCTACTAAAAATAAAAAAAGTAGTATATAGTAAATGCACATTTTGTTTTACCTGCAAAAACGTGCAGTCATTTATTTAGGAAGTTAACTTATCCTTAAAGGCCCCTTTCACACCAGTGGACCGATTGGGTCTGCTTAAAGGCAACTGATCCAACAAAATCCGCTGAAAACAGATGTATAGCGATACGTTTGCCAACCGTCCAGCGGGTTGGATCGGATGACAATCGGATGGAAACCGGCATGCAGGCCATTTCCATCCAACCACCCCATAGAGGAGAGCGGGCTCTGTCCTTGTCCGCTCTGCATAGTGGAGCGAACACGTACCCATCATCTGCCTGCTCAGCAGGTACCAGCGGAGAGACAGATCTGCCCCATGTGAAAGGGGCCCAGGTTGTAACCTGCTGCTGTGTATACGAAAACATAAAGGGGAGTATAACCCCTACATTGGCAACAAAAAAAAAAAAAAAAAGAAGAAGAAGAAGAGAGGGTGTAGCAACTCATAACTAAATCCAAAATGTTCTTTTCTTTCTGCGACTATACCACAAGAACTGATATAGAAAGATTTTTTTTCGTTTACTTGACATTGTATTAAATACGATGGGGAATGTCTAGAAAACTCCCGACTACGCTCATACAAATGTGAAAGCACAATTCAAAAGAAAATATGATACAGAATTGGAATATTCTAAAATTTAGGGGTACCTATAGACAGTAAATATTCCAATATTTTTGATAGTTTACCTTTTCCCACTGGGAATGCCCACTTGCATGGATACATGCTCCCCCCCCTTTTTCCAAGTTGATGACTTTTTTTTTTTTTTTTTTTTTATATCAATGCTAAAAAGGTTTTAAAATACCATCACTCACCATATCTGATATTTTAGTCTTGTATAGATTTATCAGCCCTGGAGTTTCCACAAAGGAAAATCGAAAAAAAGGGAAGATGCAAATTGAAATATTTTTTCAAAGTACTATGTAAATGGGAACATGAAACAAAACATAAAAAGGTAGGTGTTATTCCAATTTGGCTGTGAAAGTGGAAATACCTTTTTTTTTTTTGTTTTTTTGTTTTAAAAGAAGGGGGAAAGCATGAAATTTGTGAGGTCAGTTAATTTGTGTTTGAAAACGAATATAGAAAATATGGGTGACAGAACATGAATTCTGGCGCCGCTGGTGGACGTTACTAGTGCTGACGCAATATTATTTTCATCTCCACTAATTGACGTTACTAGTGGTGGAGTTATGTTCTAAGATGTCGACCCAGTAATGAACATTAATACTCACTGACATGCCTATTAAAACAGCATGTGGCTTCAGCTCTCATGGCCTTCTGCATGCTGCAAGAGGCATACCACTCTGTACCATCTTCATACAGATCTCAATACCCAATGCATCTGAAGCACAAGGGAATTGTGGTCCCAATGTGGTAATGTAAACAGGCCGAGCGTGGCTGCTCTCCTCTATACACTAGAGACAGATAAGGAAGCAAGAAAATCAAAGAGGTCACATGAAGAGCTGACAGCGAAAATAAGGTATTTCTACAATTATTTTAAAGTTCTTTTTTGCTGTACAGTGACCTGAGACAGGAAAGCCTTGCTTGATCAGGATGTGGGTACCAATAGAGAGAAAATTCATAAAAATTTTCTAAAAAAAAAAAGTCTGCAAGAGTAAAAACCACATGAGCAGAATACGAAGGCAGCGCTTGGCTGCGGCAATACATCAGTCCTTCACTGCGAGTTTACCAATTAGCCTCTGGTTACATTACTATGCAAACACAATCTCCGTTTGGCAGTCTAGCTTTGACAGCCCCAAGGCTGCTACAGAAGACACACGGAGCAACAAGTACATCTATTTTTATATCTCCACAGGAAAATGCTAATCACTTTCCATTCTTCCTAAATCATTCGCACCTGGGATTGTACAAAGCTGTTACTATGTACTACTAACAATTATTTTATTTTTTTTTTTTTTACATTATTGATGTACACTTCAAGGGAGCCGATTGTGTCAGAAAGGAATTTCCTACACAGAAATACTGCCCCATTAATTAAGAAATGTTTCCTTGTATTGTCTTGGCTCGTTGACGCGGGCGTGTGCGTATTTTGTGCACGGAACATAGGTTCTTGCAGAAGATTCTGCACACAATACGCACCTAAAATTGCTCATGTTTAGATACGTACCAGTTTTCAAACGACTTTTTAAAAAAAAAAACAAAAAAAACAAAAACACAGATATGTATGGCCCCAAACACCGCTGTGTTCTAATTTTTTTTTTTTTTTTTTTTTTTATGCTAAAAACAGCACGCATTTTTTTTGTAGTTGCAGCTGTGTACATAGCCCCACTGATTCATATATTTCTGCATTTAAAATTACTAGAATACAGGATTTATATAGCGCCAACAGTTTGTGCATCGCTTTACAACGTTAGGGCAAACCGTACAGTTACAATACTATTCAATACAGGAGAAATCAGAGGGCCTTGCTCGTTAGATGCACACAAAATATAGCTTTGTACGCATCTAAGCGCAGCATTTTTAAGTGAATGAGCCCTTACACACAAAAAATTTTAAATAGGGATTCTGCTTTAAATACCCATGCTCTACATTTCATGGATCAATCGCCTGGTAAGTAAAAATAGAGGGACTGAAAAGGGTATCGTTTTATTTGGCAGTCTGATGATTCAGCTATAAATGGGCACATCTATGCTTGTTTGTTGGGTAGCTTTTGAGAGCCAACTGATAAAAGGTTTGTCATGACTCACTGCATGCCATACACATGGATATATCCATCTAGAGCCATCTCTCTCATGTATTGTATGCATGCACTGTATAAATACATACAAATCTCATTACATAAATGAAAAAACAAAAATAAAATAACGATTAAGCCAATTTAATATATTCATCATTTCTAAGTGCAAAATATACATTTTATTATTAATGCACATTTCATTCCAGAGGTTTCCACCTAGCTAAATCAAAAAAGTGCATTCAGCATGTCTACATGTTTCATGAATGTCTATTCACTACATCAGGAGTAGCTTCGACTACAATTATCTACAGGATAAGACATCATCATACAATTTGAATTTTTGAGCATTATATTTTATTATGCACCCTTCCTATTAATCTGACTATATCTACACAGTAGCAAAGCACTGGGTTTAACTTCCCACCTTGTCCGTTTTTGATGTCACCATTTTTTTTTTTTTTTATATTTATTAACAATATAATGTTTTTTTTCCTATAGACTTACTTGCATTTGGTGATGTCATGGGCTATATTAACCTTAAAATTCCATCTGTTCTGGATCTGCCCTCAGTTTGTTCTTCTAAGACCCTGCAGGTTATACTCTCACAACTCTCGGGGCAGACGTTGCTTGCTGTCACCATTTGGAGGGATTACCAAGTTTATTATTTTAAGTTGTTTTATAAGGATTCAGTTCTACGGTTACCATTGGGGCTGGAATCAAGCCATACCCCTCTCTCAAGCTATAAATTTGCTATGTGATATTATTAGCATTGCTAAATATGTTATATATTTGATGTTTTATTCTGTGGATACTTGCAGTAGCATCTACTCCTGATGAAGTGAATAGACATTTATGGAACACGTCAGCCTACTGGATGCAATTTTTTTTTTGATTTAGCCATATGAGAACATCCGGAAAAGAATATGTGCATTAATAGTAAAAGGATTTTTTCCCCTACTGAAATATGATAATTATAATAAGCCAGCTTACTATTTTTAATCAGTTTTTTTATATATGTAATGTGAGGTGTATGTATTTAAATAATAAATTGGTATTCACATATGTATGTAAATTGTTTGTCAGTGATATGCCTCATATAAAAATCCCATGGGCAAAATGTATTGGTGTTGTGTACTTGTTAAATAGAGATAGAAGCACATCACAACCAAAGTTTCCACTTTGTTTTGCGCTTATGTATTCCTGCACCCAAAATTTTCAGGTCAGGATCACCAAAAAGGTAGGCTCCTACAATGCAATGCGAGCTTCAATGCTTTCCATTATGTTTTGCCAATTAGCATTATATAGAGGAGGGGGAAGGCACAGAGCCAAAACATGAATGGGTGATATGTAGTGGACTTCAAGTTGCCTGCTGTCCCTTTGCAGGGAAAGTAAGTAAATGCGTAAGTTGATACCACTTAGGGATTTCAACAACCCCTTATATATCTTTCCAAACATCCTGTCTTCAAAGAAGACCTCCAGGAGGGGCTTTTATAGCAAAAAAAAAAAAAAAAAAAAAAACCACAACAGTCCTCTTAAAACAATTCCAATACAATTTTAGAGAAAGGACCACGTTCTCTGCACATCAAGGTCATGTGAATGTATATTGCATCTAAAAGCAATGGGGTACTCAAGATCTCCTAAACCCATTACATAGCTGGTTTCCTTCATAGTAACGCACCACAAATTCTCCAGAAAAAGTGAGGTTGTCTGGCTACACCTATGATCAGGTTACAGTGGGAATCCCAGGTTAAAAAAATAAATAAATAGTAGGGAGACCCAGCAAAATGCTAGTTTGGGTGGAACACTATTGAAAAAGAAAGGTATCTAAATGAGGGCAACCCCTTTAATAAACATGGAATGGGACTTGTATCATTGCACAGATCAGCACGTTGTTTGCTCTCAACAGAAACAGAGCATGCCCTATGAGAAGTTCAAATGGCAGTTCTTTAGTTTACTCTGTAAACATTTGCAAGACGGGATGTGAAACTTGTTCGGCAGTAACCTCAGCGGTACGCACCTCATCTTAAACAGAAAGCCATTCCTTTTCACAATCACTAGTTTGGGTACACATATTAAGTTGAACCTGTGCACTGCCTATGCAGGGGGCTTGAAGGGGTTCAAAAGCCAAAAGTGGACTTTGGTGGCAGCCCCTAATAAAACTGCATGGTACTTCTGGATATGTAAAGCAGGCAACTCAGTCCCCTTCTCATGCGACAGTGCTGCTACAGGGCTGTTCGAGCTATGAGCACTGTCATGGGGCAAGTATTTCACAAGGCTACCTCGCCCTGCTCTCTACTTAGGAGGACAAAACAGAATGATGAAAGAGCAAAGGTAAGGGCGTTAAACTGAATGTGGGGCTGCCATTAAATAGAAAGTGAAACTTTGCCATGCATGGGCAAAAGCATAGGTTTTAAGTTAAAGGATGTCAAAGCTGAATATATTGTAGCTTACTAGTTTTTTTTGATGTGATGGCTGCTTAGGTTTTTTTAAAGCGGGGGTCCACCTATCGTTTTTTTTTTTCTGGAGTTCATTCACAAACTTTTCTTCTCATGATTATCTACTCACATGTTCTATGTAATAAGTCCGCCTGTGTCCGATTTCATTGTAAAGAATAACTTATAAAATTCACTGAAGGCGGTTTCCATCTTCATTGTGGGCATTTGAAGCCCACAAGCATGTATTTCCTGGATGCGGTGAATGCTGTGCTCCCAGCATTCACCGAGATGTTGTGATGACGCTGTTGCACAATGCATGCTGGGAAGCCTGAGACTAGCTCCCAGGGGACTGTGGGAGGTCTGGGAGAGGCTAGAAACATGCCTACTCCCATGGGAGGAAAACCAGGAAGTGCTAAGAAGATTAGAAAAAAAAAAAAAAAAAAAAAAAAAAAAGGTAATTACGGCGATTTAAATTTTTTTCTACACAGCATGCCAGCATCTAGGCAAGGAAGAGAATGCATAGAGATAATGTTCAAAATTTGGGTGGAACCCCGCTTTAAGGATATACAAGAAGAAAGAAGAAAGAAGGAAAAGAATAAAAGAAGAAAGAAAAAAAAGAAAAAAAGAAAGAAGAACACACAAATGCAGCCACCATATCTAAAGCTTGAGAGCTTTTGGGGTGTAGCCTCCCCATGTGTAGTGAAGACACATGGTACTGTTATTACCCATTATTTTCTTGCTAACATGCTAAATAAAGTCTTACATAACCCTTGAGTTTAAAGTTCATGCCACCCGGTAGCTTACAAGTTAAAGTTTGGGTGCATTTCTCTGCCCGAGAGCCGCAGGTGCTGCGTACAGTTGCCCCATAGACTTGAATGGCTGTTCGTGATTGCATGCAGGTATACTCCTGTACTTCTGTAAATACACAAAATCCCAAGCACAATCTATGTTCGGGGTTTTTAAGTCTGTACATTTACACATTCTGAATCTGAACAGTAGGAAAGATCTAAAAAAAAATAAATAAATAAATGTCCTGATGCTACTGTGCTTCCTGTGATGAGCAGTTCCAGATGCAGATCAGTGCTTTTATTTACCTCCCCCTATCTATTCACATTAAAACACATCTATAAAGGCCCTATGCTCCTGCCTAGGTAGCCTTATGAATAATCTCACTCTGTTGCTGGCTATATATACACACACACACACACACACACACACACACACAAGAAACCCAGGACCTGCAAAGCAGAAGTGACAGCAATAGAATGGAGGATCAGATATGCCTCTGCCAGGGGCAAGAAAGCGAAGCTCCATATGTCTGGTCCAGGTTGTGATCACCACCTTGCTGTGCCTGAGGCACTCTGCACCACAGGGGAGCCAGGTGAGGAGCAGAAAGCTGAACATGAAATTAGCCATTTCCCCCTCAACCCTTCCAGCTTGATTCCTTATCAATGGATGAAAGAGGTGGGCACTGATCCAAAGAGGCTGTACGGGGCGGCATGGGAGAGAGGAGGGAGTGGAGACAGCGCCACAAGGAACCAGGGACAGGTAGTGCCAAAACTTGAAGAACATGGAGCCCACTTTCATGTCTCCAGGCTGTCCTACAGAAGTGTCCCCCAAAAAGGCAGCTAGGATTAGAAAACAAGAGTGAACACAGCACAATAGGATCTGACTGGGTGATAGAGGGGGAACAACTGGGGAATGTGAAGGCACCAGGGGGTCACAGATAAGAAGGTGGAGGAGGAATGGCTACTGATACCATAATCAACAACTGGCAAAACAAAAAAACTCTGAATTAGACATTACCCAGAAGGCAAACAAAAACGATGCTGACAAATCAAAACTTTTTTTTATTTTTGCCAAGTTTTGATTTGTCAGCATCGTTTTCGTTTGCCTTCTGGGTAATGCCTGATTCAGAGTTTTTTGTTTTGCCAGTTGTTGATTATGGTATCAGTAGCCATTCCTCCTCCACCTTCTTATCTGTGACCCCCTGGTGCCTTCACATTCCTCAGTTATTCCCCCTCTATCACCCAATCAGATCCTATTGTGCCGTGTTCACGCTTTTTTTTTTCCTACTATGAACAAATCGCATGATTACTTTTTTAAAGATATAAAAGTGAAAATAGTTTCATCTAACATATAACCAGTACAAAGAAAAAAAGTGTACACCTGTGTGCAGTTAAGAGATGCAGAGCCAATGCCCCTAAACCAAAACACAAAGAAAATGATCTGCGATATCATGAAGGCTTACAGAAATTAGAGTTATTTAGATATGTCTTTCAAGTTGCTGTTAACTTTCCCTGTTGATACTGGTATCAACTAGTTTGGTATTAGACTAATGCCACCATCTCTGACCCTTTCCATTAAACCAAGCTGCTCAACAATGCCTAATCCATGCGTCATATAATCCTCCTTAATACTGTATAAACTCTGGGTGATGTTTGGACATTTTTTTTTTTTTTTTTTTTTTAATTTAGTGAGAACATCTTGGCCTATTTCAAAGAATAGACCAGTATCAAAACATTTGCACCATGGAAAAAAATGGCAATGTCAAAAAAAATTACTGAAGAGGCTAATCAAAAACACATAAAACATGCAATGGGGAATTTACTAAAACTGTAATGTGCACAGTAACCAATTAACTCCTAGCTTCAGTTACCCTTTGAAAACAAAAGCTAGAAGCGGACTGGTTGCTATGCATGACTGCTCCAGATTCTGTCTGCTCTAATCTTAGTAAACTGTCCTCTGGTAGGTTATCCTAGCTAAAAATGTCAAAAGCAATAAGTATACATGTTGTTCCTTGTTTTGTAGCTTCCTGTTTTACGGTTCAGTCTGCGTGTTAATCTTGCCTCTGCAGTTCAAGAGCCATTATTCCTCCAGTATGAACATTTATGAAGGCATACTCCAAATCATGCTCCCCATCAACTGAGCCTAGTTGCGACCCTGACTTAGTGCAAGTATTCTTTATTCACTTTGCCGAAAATGACTTTGTGAAGTACAGCCAAATTTGATCAAGATCCCCCAAACTGCTAAATGTAAACAAATGGGCCTAGCTATACTGGCTGATATTACCAATACATGGTAATGGCCACATTTGGTCAATAATGGGAATCTTTCTTCTGCCTGGCATCTAAATGGTGCTGGGGATTAAGTGGTTGGGGAGTCACTGGTTGCTACTAGATTGTCACCTTAGCAACCAATAATGCTATACTGCCGGAGGCCTGAATGTGCAGTGAGGATGGAGTGTCCAGTATGAACACTCTGGCCTCAGTAAACCCCCCGTGTCTTGATGCAATTTCTCTCCAACAGGTACATGAGCATGCAATGTTTGACACAGACATTTACCGTATTGTGCAGAGGCACCACAAAATTCTAATAAGTGTTTGCAATACGCTCTATGTATTCCAGGGCTTATTGTGGATTTAAAGCAGTTCTAAATGCCTGAAAAAAAAAAAAAAAAAAAATTCTGTGTGCAGCAGCCCCCCCCCCCCCCCCCAAATACTTACCTGAGCTCACTCTTTATCCAGCCATGTGCTTTAGAGAATCAGCTCTCTGGGGATTCTCCCTCCTCATTGGCTGAGACATTAGCTCCTGCTACTGTCGATCACAGCCAGTGAGCCAATGAGGAGAGAAAGGGGGCAGGGCCGAGCCACAGCTCCGTGTCTGAATGGATACGAAGAGCAGCGGCTCGGGAGCATGCCTGCTTAGGTGCCCCTGTCGCAAGCGGTTTGCTCTGGGAACACTCGACAGGAGGGAAAGACCAGAGGAGGATTGGGGCTGCTCTGTGCACAAACCGCTGCACAGAGCAGGTATGTATGTTAGGGATGCACCGAAATTTTGGGCACCGAAACATATCAGCCGAAAATGGCCCTTTCGACAAAAAGCCAAAAGAGAATTTTTGCAGATACTGGGGTCGAAAATGGGGTGGGGCTCGGCCCCCACCCCTGGTGCCGCCTATCAGGGGGGCTTCCTATATCATTGAAAGAGAGGAGAGCCGCCGCCTGTTTGATTACAGCGCAGGGAACATCACAGCTTTCATTTCAATCCTGGGACGGGTGATCTGTCTATCAAGGTTCCCCGGACAAGGGGGAGGGGCTGTATGTGACGGCGTGCGGCAGGGAACACACAGCTAATGAAATGAAAGCTGTGATGTTCCCGGCGCTGTAATCAAACAGGCGGTGACGGCTCTCCTCTCCCTCCACTGGCTGCAATGGGGACACTGGATACGCTACTGGGGACACTGGCTGGCTGCATCTGACAGGTACTGGTGAGGCTGCATTGATCTCTTGTATCATGTCCGCAGTCTCTGACCATCTCCTGTACCATGTCCGCAGTCTCTGACCATCTCCTGTACCATTTCTGCATAAAAATATTTTTAAAAACCAGTCACTTTCGGTATTGGTGTTTCGGTTTTTGGGATCAAGGAAGATTTATTTTCAGTATCGGTTTCGGCACCAAAAAACCCATTCGGTGCATGCCTAATGTATGCGTTTGTTTTTTTCTTTATTTAATTTTGCCTTTAATATCACTTTAAACTGAAATCCATTGGGCTTTAAACCATATCATTTAAAAAGATACAAGATCAATAAAATAAAAGGGTACGACATAATAGTATATTGTTAAAAAAAAAACAAAACAGGAAAAACAAAAATGACTTTTGTACGAGAGTGCGTTTAATGATACTGAGAATGTTGAATTCCTACTTGTTTTTCTAAACCTTTTGAACCTGCTCAACAAGCTCATACATTCCATTTTTCAAGCATATTACTATAGATAGTCTTGAATTGCACTTTGACCAGCTTTTGAAAAAAAAAAAAAAAAAAAAAAAAAAAAAAAAAAAAAAAAACAAACAACACACAAGTGCAGGAAGCACAGGGGGTTGTGTATTCCTTTCAATATACCACAAGCTGATTAGAAAAGATCACAGGCCTCCAGACTATAGTCCAGATACATGAAAATGCACTAGAAAAAAAAAAAAAAAAAAAAAAAGTAAAAAAATCTTTTATTCCAGTGTAGTAGCAGGTTGCATTGAACATGCTCCTAGGAAATTCCCAGGGGTTCAAGGGGCTGAATGAAAGTGATGGCTCTTCATAGCTTAGACTAAGCTCCTTCAAAACAAGTTGTGCACTGCCCCCTTTGTCCTCTAATCTTGCTTTGTCACCATTGTCTATATTAAAAAAAAAAAAAAAAAAAAAAAAAAAAAAAAAAAAAAAATCTGCCATTCCCTTGTTGAAGAAATCCGTTCTTCTGTTTTATACTAGGCCTGGGAGGCAGATGGTATGCAATCATTAGCCTATTGTCAGCAGCAGTGCTGGGGTAGATTACTAGTGTGTCTTGCTTGTCATGGCAGGTGCATGGCCTTGAGGCTGCCATCTGCCGAGGAAGGAAGTGTTCTCCTGGAAGATGGGACATACAAAATGTAAACAACAACACCGAATCTCCATTGATTGGCAGGAATCTCTGGTTCTCTGTACACGGAAGAGCCAATTTCCATACAGAATAGACAAACCTTTATTTGTGATGATGATTGCTACAAGAAAACCTGTAAAACACCTTCGCTAATACATATTCAACGCATAACAAGAGCTGCTATCTTAGGGCAAATTGGCTTTCGCTATTTTCATCCAGTGCATAGCTTGCCCCCATTCATCATCATCATCCAGACAGGAAGGAAAGAGAAATTACAGATGATACAGAAAAAAAAAAAATCAACATGATGCGATACATAATTCAATAAGTGATTAGAAAATGAAGTTAATTATGTCAGTTCAGCTCTAGTGAGACAGATAACAGACTGGCTTATTGTAGATCTCTGTATAGCCAAACCCAGTCTACAAATGTGTATTAAAAATTTACAAGAAAAAGAAAAATTATATAATAATAATAATAATAATAATAATAATAATATAAAAACAAACAACAAAACACACACGCGCCCTTTGTTCTGTCGTGCCAACACCACACGAGTCTAATAATCACCGATAGAGACTAAATCTGGACTATAGTTTATGACAGAGAATAATCTATAGCACTAAATAGTCTGTCTTCAAAAGAATCTTTATTACCTATAAAGAAAAAAAAAAAAAAAAAAAAAAACACACCACACAACACACCACACCTGTAACTTACCTATATAAACAATAAATACACATTTGTCAAACTATACGTATTTTATGGGGATCTTACCCATAGTAAATTTTAACAATATAACCTCCATCTAAAAATACATTAAAAAACTGGAATCTGATCAGCGTAGGCATTATTCCAGCCATTACGAGGTTTTCATTCATCACATATAGGTAGAATGTACATAATTACGTAAAGCTTTGTATTTCTAAGACTGTAAAAAAAAAAAAAAAATAGAATCCGGTCTCGACTAACTTTTTTTTTTTTTTTTTTTACAAAGTTACTCGAGACCGGATTCTTTTTTTTTTGTCAAATAAAATAAAAAAGAAGGACCCCCAAATTGCATTGCTCACATCTGCTCACGCATAATTACATGCATCGCAAGCAAGTACCTTTCCTCTCCCAATAAAACCGATTAGCTCCCTTCATTCAGACATCCACTGACCTTGAATACATTTTTGGCACTGTGCACATGCTGAGCTTCAACACACACACTAATCCTGAACTCACAGGCAAAGCCTGGGGTCTTTTCAGGGCAGCATCCTTCCTCGTCTTTATTAGAGCTATTTATATTCATCAAGGACTTCATTATCAAGGAGGTGTTAGTCAAATGTGCACATTCTGGCCGTTAAATTGTGTCCTATTCAGCCTAAAAATATCAAAACACTAAAAAGCAAGCACAGAGCTGGCTTTGGGCCACGTTGGTTTTCAGGCATAAAAGTTTTAGAATGAAGGGCAGTCTCCTCTACCGGCAGTCTTTTTTATATTACCTAAAACGTAGCCTGTGACCTTTTGTACCACTCTCCTACACTGTGTCAGATATGAGATCACTACATATTCGTCACTGTAGGATACTATACTGTACGAGTGGCTATCTTTTAAAGTGGTTGCAAACCCTGTTACACCACTTTTACCTACCAGGTAAGCCTATAACAAGGCTTATCTGTAGGTACCTTGAATATTTCCTAAACTTTCAGAGTTTGGAGATATTCAGTATACGCACTGCTGCCGTCACCAGCGCACTGAAGAAACGAGCCACTGGTGGCGTTTCTTCAGTAGCTGTGCCGTGACCGGCAGCGCATGTGCGGGAGTGACGTCATTGCGGCTCCGGCCAATCACAGTGCCAGAGCCACGAACCCGGAAGTAACTCTGGTGATAGATGTCCGCTCTGTACTCAGGAGTGCCGACGTTGATCCAGGGCATTGTTCTAAGGCAAGTATTTCATAATGCGCTAGTATGCAATGCATACTAGCGCATTATGCCTTTGTCTTGCAGGGTTTGTGTGTTTGTTTTTTTCTGAGGTTTACAACCTCATTAAAGCCTCATACACACTACTAGGTAGTTTTTCTTTTTTTTTTTTTCTCATTCAAACCCCCCCCCCCAAAAAAAAAAAAAAAAAAGTTAGTACCGCAATCTCCCCTGCTGTGCCATTGTGTTCTGACAATGGCACAGCAGGGGAGATCGCTGTACTAACCTGCCTTGGATATATAGCCAAGACTGGCCACAGGCAGGTCTAAGGCTGCATTCACACCTTACCAGAGCAATTTTTTATTTGAGCGTTTGAGCATTTTTATAAGTGCACAACAAGTTTTTTTAGAAGCATATTACAAATGTTTTACAGCTTCAGGGGTTCTTCTTGTTTAGCCAATGGAATCTGCCTCCAATCTGCCAAAAAGAAGAAGGAGCACCATGTGGTTCGACAAAAATCACCCAAGCTTGGTGGGAAATTGGCTGAATATTGACGGATATCAAATGCAGTCACTGTTTGGCGGCATGCTGCATTCTGTATATAATGGCGGCAGTGGAGACTCTTCCATCCACGCTGTTAAGCTGGTCATACATTGATCGAATAAGGACTTATTGCTGCTGAATCGGATGATTCATAGGAGGCCCTGTCAGCACCACCCAACTTGACAAGTCGATTTTGGTCAAAGGAGCCAAGTGGAAAATTGTCAGTGAACAGTACACCTGCATCCAATGAGATGCAGGCACTGTTCAGGTGACAGCTGCGGGTGCTGGCTGTCAGAATACAATAAAAGCCAGCAGAGGAGATTCCTCTATCTATACTAGGGATGGGTAAAGCAAGGGATTTCTCAAAATTTATCCGGCAGGGGTTCAACAAGAGAAATCTTAAGCCAGCCATAGACATTCAGTAGGACTCAACCGAGATTCGAACCATACATGGGCAGGCTGAATGTACCCAAGTTGATTGAGCGATCGACTTAGGTACAATCAACCTGTTGGATTTTACATGAGATTATTGCTAGCAGCTGTTTCAGCCACCAGCAATAATCATTGTGTTCTCCCAGCGAGGACGGCTTCCCCTGCCCAGAGAAAACAATGGCTCCGCAGGAGGGATTCTCCCATCAACACAGTCAATGGAGCGATTTGACCATCTTTAGCGTGTTTGGGAGAATTCATTGATTTTCTCTTGTTCAGCCCACAGGACTAGAAGTCTAAGCTGCAATGCTCGATCTATTAGAAATCTTACAGCTGCCAGTTAGGCGACACCCAGAGAGGTTGTGTCCTTTGTTTGCATTATACAATGTCACACATACCTCATGCTTAGAGCAAATAACGACATACAGATAGAAAATGACGCATATAAAGCATGGGGAGGCCTGAGAACCTCGACAGGTCAGGAGTTTTACGATTCCAAGAACACACATGCATGTTAATTAATCCTATCTGGCTAATGGTTCCAATCTAGCTAGTTCCAACGTTGTTTAGTTCCTCTTTAGAGTCTTCTTTTTACATACCACCGGTTTTAAAAACACCGTTCACGTTTTGACCTGCCTGCATTCCTTTCAAGGCAGTTTACAGCATCTGTTTGTCAAATGCTAGAGGAAAGTTATGAATCATAAATTCCAATTTCTAGTTCTCATGGTTGAGAAAACAGTTCAACAACATTCTCACCAATATGCAGCTCTGCATATTTTTTATTTTTTTAAAGAAACTGCATTGGTTATAAACATTTATTGCATTTTTTAGAATGTTAGCATATGTCAGCTATGGTTCCGTATCCCAGCACAATACAAAAACAATTTTAACTTTTCTGTAAACTCAAACATTTTACACATTCCACAGCATTAAAGCCAATCCTATTTTCTACAGACACATGAAGGCTACAGGTTGCAACAGTGTTTCATTAAATAAATGTGGGATACGACCAGATACGAAACACCTCTTCTGAAGAGATCTCGAATTCTTTGGCAGAAGGTTGGCAATGTTGAAGGCTTGTTTTGCCTAAGCATCAGTACCTCCAAGACCTGGTCACAAAGACCTCAATGCTAGTCATGTGACCATTGTTAGAAGAAGCCTAGAGAAATATTTTTTTTCAGGAAGCCAATTATTTTACAGCTCTATGCATTCTACATATTTTATGCATATGTAGCAATTTTCAGTCAGCAGTTTAGAACGAAGTGATATTAAAGTGGTCCCCCAAAAAAAAAAAAAAATTTTATAATATTTATATATATATATATATATATATATATATATATATATATATATATATATATATATATATATATATATATATATATATATATATATATATATATATATATATATATATATATATATATATATATATATATATATATATATATATATATATATATTCTCAACAGCTACAAATGCTGCAGCTGCTAACTTTTAAAATAAGGACACTTACTTACCTGTCCAGGGCGCCAGCGACGTCCTCACTCGAAACCAACCGGTCCCTCCTGGGTGGAGGCACTGGCATCTTGCGGCTTCACAGCCTTGTTCCCTACTGCGCATGCATGAGTTGCACTGCACGTTCCGAGTGGTCCCTGCTGTCTTCTGGGACCTGTGTTTCTACCAGAAGACAGCGGGGGGGGGGGGGGGGGGCTGGGTAATTCGGTCAGCAGAAGTTCAATTCTTGGGTGAAACTCCGCTTTAATGCATTGTAAGCATAAAGCAAAAATTTAAAACACTCCAATACAAGTGCTCCCCACCCCCATCCCTAAACATGTACCAGAGTTCTCCCTTGATCCAGCATTGTCCCTGTCTGCAGCCCCAGTCTCCTCTTTTTACAGGAGAATTGGGCAGCAGTGGTAGCCATTGGCTCCTTTCAGTCAAATCCTTTGAGGAATGAGCAGGGGCGAGTCATGCTGTGGTCTATGGAAGCTCAGAGACTGGCTCCGGAGCGCACCCGTACGGGTGCATCCACAGCACATGGCTTCCTATGGGGCACCAAAAATAAAAAAAAGGGAAGGAAGAAGGGGGAAGGAAAACCCCAGTGGGGGATTCAAGAGAAGAAAAGGAGGCAAAATTAATATATATACACACATACACACACACATATATACACATATACACACTACAATCACTTTAAAGCAATTTCAGCAGCTGAATTAGCCCTGGTTCACCCTATAACACACATACGGATTCAGTGCGGTACGATTTAAACCCATTCATTTTGAATGGGCTCAAATCGCGCCACATCAGACCAAAGACATGCAGCCACATTGAAATTGAATGCATGGTAGTTTTGTACCAAGTGATCCAGTTCAGGCAAACCGCCCTGCAATTGCTATCCGTTGGAGTGGGTCGTTACCTTTGGAAAGACACCCGCATCAGACTGCAAACACATTGCAATTCAGTGTGGGAAACACGCAGGGAACGTGGCGTTTCCCACACCGCATGCGTGTCAACCAGGGTTTAATCATTTAGGGCTCACACTCCAAGTAAAACAACCCTGAAACTTCCCCATTTTTTCACAAGTCTAACCACAGGGCAAATCGTGTCACCATGTGAACAAGCCTGTAGAGTAGAAGGACCTATGCGCGATTCTTTTACCGTGAAGCAATTAATTTCATGTAAAATGTTCTTCTCTGCATAAACAGTGCTATACATTACAACTGGAGTTAATTAGTACATAAACTATTCCTAAGTGGCGCTTAAATATTATTTCAAATCCCCTTTGATCGCACACACTAGTGATGTTAAGCGTATACTTTGTTAGTAAATGCAGACAGATCAAATATCTTCCCATGTTCAATATGTTGTTTATATATAGAGAACAAATGAATGTAATCTTGTCTTGCCATCTTAAAAGTAATCAGAGGCAATCCTCAGCAAGCACTTCCTGTGCCTTAAGCAGCAACTGTTCTAGGTTCACTGCAGAACAAACTCTCCATTCAGAAAATTCGGCAGCATTCTATTTTAAAACTCAAAAGGTAGACTGGCACAGAAACAATTTAACTCTTCGAGAAACACTACATGTCCATTTAGTAGAAAGGCACATGTATTTATTATTAAATGAGTCATCTTAAAGAAGCACATTCACACCTGACATTGAGGAAGACATGGCAGAACCATTGAAACTCCAATATCATATCATAGTTGCTCAGCAGTTAACATTGCCGTCCTAACACTCTGGCATGCTAGATTTATTTCCACACAAGGGTTATACATCTACAGAATCTTAATATTTCTTAATATCTATACTTGAGTATAAGCCGAGTTTTTCGGCACATTTTTCTGTGCTGAAAATGCTCCCCTTGGTTTATACTCGAGTCAAGCACTTTTCTGCAGCAGAGAATGACATTTTCCGAACTGACTTTGGGGCCCCATATCTTGGGGCTACTTGGTGCTAGGAACCCCAGCTTTGGATATTTTGTAGTGCTAGTTTCACTGGGTTTGCACACCAAATTTGGGGTTCCTAGCACCAAGTGGCCCAGAGGCCCCAAAGTTGGACAACTGTATCCACCTGCAGCAATGTCATTTCAGGACCCTTTGGGTCCAGAGACCCCAAATGTTGGCTGCAGCTAGGGGGCATCTAGGAACCCTTAACTACCGAGTTTGAAGTTCGGGGGACCTATGGCTGCAAATGGGCACAATGAGGCTGCAAATGGGCATTGTTGACCCTCTTTTCCACTTACAGTAGCTGCGCATTTCTCACCCTAGGCTTATACTCGAGTCCATAAGTTTTCCCAGTAGATTTTATATTATGTAGACAGTAGTAAATGAAAGAGTACACAGAGTGAAAATGCCCACAAGTACTTTATAAAAACTTGCAGAACATTGCGAAATCCCAGTGTTCATCACAATTATGGAGCAGTTGTATTTCCTTGGGTTGCTCATGTCCTTGAAAAGGTGAAGCAGAGTCTCAGTGTATACCAATTTAACCCAGTATTTTTTTGCTGTAGGACTTTGCCTATGATAGAAGTAAGATTGTATGTGCTGATTCAGTCACTGGGTTTTAATACAATGGGAAAGTCAAAGGAAAAAAAAAAAAAAAAAAAAAAATAGGAGTGGAACATGATGTACCAGGTGAAATAGAAGAAACAATGGTCTAGTTCAAAGGGAATATTTGTGTCTGATACTAGCTGGAAAGCAGACACCAGAATCATCCTGCTGTGACAGGAGAGTACAAGCTAAACCAGAATGGGTTAGTTATCATTACTGTTAAATAACTGATGCACTTAACTTGTGTAAGAGTGACTGTCTGAAAGTCACATGTTCCCTTTCCTTGAAATGTAAATTATAGTTTTTAGCAAGTGCTCCTAAATACCTAATGTAACAGGTTAGACCAAACACTACTACTTAAATACCTAATGTAACAGGGTAGACCAACACTATTAAAGTACCTTAAGCAAACCCAAGTGCAAATTGAACATACAAAAGTAACATAAGCTGCAAGAAGATGACCATATATGGCTTCCAGCATATACTGCACAACCCTAAGCAGATATGTTAAACAGCAACTTTTTCTAAATCAATAATAGGGGTTGTGCTTCTATCCCTATAGGGAAGTTCTTGCCCTCAAGGTACAAGAAGGTCACAACAGCTGTTACCTTTTATGCTGTGTATGA